>NW_014332768.1:1290-35218 GCF_000341935.2 Cephus cinctus
AAATGGATATAGAAATAAAGAAGTGAGAATAATATAATAAGAAAGAAATGAATATAAAAGTAAGGTGAAGAAGTACAAAAGTAAGGAATAGAATTTATGAAAGTGGAGAAGAAATGTTGAAAGAGATAAATAAGAAAGTGAAGAATGAAAGATAAAGAAATAACGAAATCAAGAAGAAATAAATATAAAAATTGAAGAAGGTTGGAAATGAATATGAGGAATGTTTCCAAGAGACCAGTATAGGAGACCGGCTCGAGGAAGAATGAGCGCTGTGAGTCCCGGGCTCTGCCTCGAGCGCTCCCCCCACCTTCCGCCTGCCTTCGCTCGTCGAGTCGTGCGTGACGAGTTGCGCGCGCACAATTTTGGGCAACTTCCAGTACTTCTAAATATGCTTGGCTAGAATTTCCGATTTCTAAGTGTTAATATTTTACTTTAATTGTTTAATTAATTATTTTAATGCTCCAAACACCTAATTTATTAATATTTCAATTTGAACGTAATTTATTTTCAATATTCTACAATTTCAATTCAAATTTTATCTATTCCGTATATTCTGCGAGATTTTTATTTAACCTCTATTTTATAGTTTGAATAAATTTTGAAAGTAAATCAAGATCCAATAATATTTAATAAAAATTGAGGTGCTATGCGGTTGCCAATTTGGCACTTTCTTAAAAATGTCTTAAATATGTTTCAACAATAGGCTTTTTCAATATTTCTTAAGGAGTTCTATAGTTCCCGTTCTTGTTGAAAGTGTTGCTTTGGGATCCAGCGGTGAGTAGCGGAGAACCTCTGCCTGCCAAGCTATATCTTCGTGTTCACGTTTAGCTTGGCTACGACGGGATTCACATTGTCGACGGAGGCGATGATCACAAAATCCTATTCCCGAACTCGTCGTTACGATTTAACGCCATGATTTTGGTATCGCTTAAAACCGTAGCATAGTGCATCTCTCTACTCATCTCTGCTAAATGAGATCTCGCAAAATGCACTTGGATACTGTTAAAATCTCCTTTATCGACATGACTATTACGGCTGGTTAAGGATAAGTAGACTAACAGTGGAACCCACGGTAGATCGAGTTACCGATTGAAATGGCCAAAGTTACGGGCGTATCGTAAGATGGTGCCTGTAAAAAGAAAAAATATTGGAGAAATGTATATATGTCAGTAATGCAGAAGCGTGCGTTCGTCAGACGCCGTGTCGACGTTGAAATTTAAGTTGGACCATGAAAATCGACTCTATTGACCATCTATTTACCCATCTCTGATATTATTTTGAAATACACAATTTATGAGTGTAAACGGAGTAATTAATGCTTCAACTCATATGTTCCAACATTTTGTTATGATGTGGTCCATCGGTATATCAGATTCGCGTAACAGAGAAAGTATGGGAATGCGTGATTTATTTATCTGCGGTCAATGGGGTCATAATTAATGCGTCCTCTACAGTTGGTTACTATAGAATACCGGTAGAGGGTACTGAATGCCACGTTATATCGGAAGACTGGAAGGGTGATTCGTTTGACATATACTTAATCAGGTTTCACGCCTATTTTCCACTGTGGAAATAAAGTCAACTGGAGTTAAGTTTTCATTACATACTTGCAGGATGAAACGTGGAGCATTATTAGTTTTGGAAGGATGCGATCGAGCTGGAAAATCTACACAAGTTAAAAAACTTGTAGGGGCTTTAAATGATTATGGAATTCCTACCGAAGCCAGAGTCTTCCCAAGTAAGTGGTTAGATTGAATGATATTTGTTGAAATTGATATTTATGATTGTGTACTGATTTGTGCAGATAGAAAAACAGAAATAGGACAAATGATTTCACGTGTTTTAACGAATAAAATGGAACTTCCACTAGAAGCAGCGTATCTATTGTTTTCTGCAAATCGATGGGAATGTAGTAAAGATATTATAGATAGTCTGGAAGCTGGTATAACACTTGTAGTTGACAGGTGTGTAGTTGATATTTAAGAACATCGCATCTCCTTCGGTCTGTGTTTAATAAGGATTATTTGAAAATTAAGGTATGCTGCATCGGGTGCAGCATATGCTGCTGCAACCACTGACTTGGATATTTCTGTGTGTAAAACATGTGACACTGGTCTCCCACAACCCGATGCTGTCTTTTTACTTGAGTTAAGCTCAGAAACGCAAGTTAAAAGAAGCAAGTTTGGAGAAGAAAAATTTGAACGTGAGCAAATACAGAAGAGGGTTGCTCAAAATTTTAAGGAACTTAAAGATGACTCATGGACAATAATAGATGCAAATGGTGACATTGAAACAATACATAAAACTCTATTAAAAGAGGCACTGAAAATTGTTTCTGCGGTTAATAACAATCCAATAAAACAGTTGTACTTAAAATAAGTCTGATGATACCTAATTTGTTTTAAACAGTGTTTCTGTACATTACTAAGTTTAGGAAGTGAATTGAATCGGCATTTTGTGAATGATTTTGTTATAAAAATATAAACATGCAATGAAGCATATTACTTTAAGCGTGCGTAAATTTATAATGTCATTTACAGCTGGTGCGTTTTATAAAATTAATGACTTCATACAAAGGCACAATGAGTAATAAACCGAGCCTGTTCTATTCATAATTATGATTAAATTTTATAATACGTTGGCTTACCGAAAATTCGTTCATACAGGTCTCTCGTTTTGTTCGTTCGCAATGGATGATATCAGCCTCCAGCATTTCTTAAAGGTTTAGAAAATAACCTGTTTAACTTCATCCATTGTTTTTCTCTTTTTTCTCTCATTAAATTACGCCAAGGTACAATAATTAGCCAACTTTGTTTCCTATTCTGTTAGCTTTATGTAATTTAACCCTTTAATTTAGCCGCATTCCTTATAAATGTACACGCGTAAAACTAATTAAAACAGTGCGAAAAGTTACCGAAAACTTTTATACATGTTTCATTAATTCCACAACCGAATTCTAGCACGCATTATTCAACCAAACAGGATATGCACACATTATTGAAACTCTTTTATATCGCACATGAGATAAGACATTTTCAAAAAAAGTTGTCACTTTTCAAAATACCCCGCGACTGAATCAGATTGGAGTAGCACAAATGCCTAAGTTTCCGGTGAATCCAAAACCTATATCGATCCAGAAGTACGAGAACAGAACCCATAAATATCTTCTATTTCCCTGCCACCAAAAGAGAAGACGCGAATTCATACCAAGGACAGTGTGCAAGTATCGTAAAGATAATTTTTCATAAGAACAGCAATCGATTCTCATAAATAATACAAGCTACGTATCGAAGGCGGTAAATACCGTTAAAATTGGAAAACGATAATCGTATGTACTTTCCTAAAACTACCTACGTACCGTAAATATATGTTTTTTCATGCGTATACAGCTTAACGTTTATAGTTTTCGGATTTTCCAATATGCTCACGTCTACGTACGCGTAGTTGGAATTCAAGTTTGACCGTTACCAGAGTGGCCCTTTTTTACTCCCTTACCTTCAGTCAATCCTTGACACTTTAATTAAAGTTGTGTCCTTTAATCAGAACTGAACTTTATTAAATTTCAGATAAATCCTCCGAATGTCTATCTGCCACATTTCTTTTATCGAATTCTTTACGATCCATCTTCTCTTGTTGTCATCGATCTGACTGCGATGAATGCATTAGATAATTTCAATGGTCACCAATTGAACCAACCTAAAGGGTTGTATATGTCATTCGCATAATTCTACTCCTGTCAACCACCGGCCTCATTGGCATATGACAAATTGCTTGCTATCATACCTATACATTCCTATTCTAAACTTCCCCCAGATTATACATTGTGATAGTCAATTGTGCATTCGCCATTGTTCTAGACGCGGTGCATTATCAATTCGCGTAAACATACCAATCCATTCGAAACAGATACTACGTAGCTCATAGTGAAAAATCCTTCATCTTGTATCGACAAATTATTTTTTTAATAACATTTGGAAAGATTTACTGAAACAAGGAGCTTTCTTATCAGCATTCGTTACGTGTTTGATTAGGCCAATGAATTCTGACACTAATGAATAATATTGATAATACGTTATCGTCGAATATAATGTGTTTATTACAAACAGTATATATTAACTGGACCGTGATATATTGGCGATATATCATATATGAAATCTACTGGACCTCGAGGTATATTGGACGTATTAATATTTTACTGGAATATTATATAATATATGTATATATATCGAAACACAACCCCAACATTTTCTAGCAGCTTGGAATAAACTCTTGTTTTTCTCGATATTACGTTCATGAATAATTAATAAAATCATAACACGCAGAATAATGCATATAAGGCTGAATACATATATGTATATCGATCCCTCAGGCAAAGGTCAAAGAATCAAAGTTGATCAAAAGACTGTATATTGTATATGAAGTAATTTGACATCAAGACAGATTTTGAATATACTGTCAATTTTTGTTTACCCATTGTCATTACTTCTTTTTTGAATACTAATACAGAATAGTAAGTTGTGTGGAATTATTGAAAAATATCTCACGTGGTATCGATACGTATATTTTTGCTGTGACGATACAACCATAAATAATTTCCATCCCGCACGTTAAAGTGCATTTCGAACAAGAGCCACTATCTGTAAATCATACAGCATCACTTGCACATACATTTCTACAGGATTACCAGGTATGTACATTGCTTCTATTCTATATGGTCCATGCTGCGGTATCCAATTCGCATTACTCAAGACTAGACTAGATCAGCACAGCATCCTTGGGTTGCATAACACCCAAGGTGTTTATGTACGACCTACTTTAAGCTTTAGAATAAATAAAGATAACGATCTCTCTCTCTCTCTCTCTCGAGAAATTTTAATCGAATGATGAAAGTATTTTTATTATAAAAAAAATGTAAAATAATTATTTTCAATTCTATGTACAGTCAAGATATTTTGAAAATAATTATTCGATCAGGGACTGTTCTTGATAGGTTAATTTTGGAGATTGAGAATCTTTTTTTCTCTTCGTTAATCTTTCGAAGAATCCGATTGACTCCTGGAACTGTCGCTTATCGTGAGGATATACCTTCTTCCCTCAGGATCCATATTAGGACTCGTTTTCGTGGGTCCAGGACTAGTCGACTGCTTAACGGTGCACTCTATCACGTTTACCTCGTCCATTATGCCTAAGCTTGGGTTAGGTACAGTGTCCAGCTTGATCGGGGGAAAGGCAAAGGTTCTTTCGCAGAATCGGGAGCAGCTGTCGTCCGTTTTCGCTCGCTTATCGATAGGTCCTTCCACGTCGGTAGCTTCATCCTCCTGGCACGGTCCAATTTGCTTTCTTTTCGAAGATGAACGATCTTCACTGATTTTAGGACATTCGGCACCGTGCGGAATGTCCTTAGAATTGTTACTGATAAAATCGATTTCCTCTCCTCGTATATCGTTAATCTTGACATCCTCAGGAGTCACTTGGAGATCTACTGGATTGCCGGATAATCCTGGAACGATTTCACAAGAATTATTGAGTTTATGAAAGTGAGTGTTTTCCAAAAAATTTGATAAATTTGGTAAATTCATGCGTGATGGATCCTCAAAAGCATTTTGAGTTTTATTTGATGACTGTATTGAGATGATTGTTGGATTTTTGTTTGTGGAATTTGTATCTTTTTCTTCTTCCCTTTCCTTCTCCTTCATGTCACTGCAATTTTCCATGTCAGATAAACTATCCTCGCTGGTGGATATGCTAAGGGTGTTTAGATCGTTACAATCTTTATCTAAATTGCTATCAGCATTATCTTCAACGACAGACTTGTCCTCCGAGTAATCTAAATCTATCGTTTCTTCATAACTGGTTATTGGAACGTGGCTGCATCCACTTCTGGGAGTGGTAAACAATTCAACGGAATCATCCGAAAGCGAATCATCAAAAGTGACAAATTTCTTGAACGAAATACTCAAGTTCAGCTTATTCCATTCCTCGTAATCAATATTTAAGCGACAGTCATCCGATCTGAACGAAGTTCTTTGAAAACTGGACACTATTAAATCCTTGGGAACGCTCTTCCACGCATGCGCAATATTTTCAAGTACATCGTCGACACTTAAATTCATCAAGTCATTATTCTCAAGATGACGAACATAATTTCTTCTGTAGATCATCTTGACGTAATGAAATATGTCTCTTCTCAATGGACGTAAATTCGTGGGAAAGTCCCTCGGAAAGAATATCAAGTTGACGTTGCTCAACTGAAGATCCTTCAAAATGTGTATCCTGCTTCTCTGCATCAGCAAAAGGATCTTCCGTTTGGTCAGGATCATTCTGTCATTCAGCTGTGACAACCAATCGCTAAAAGATTCCATGCTTATCGTCGAGCCTTCGTCGTAACGGTAACGATAATCTTCCTTTATTATCGAGCTCTTCCATCCACCGGAAATCAATAGTGCCATCTTTTCCGTTCCGGATGAATTGCAGCACATGAGCACGGCCATCTTGTCCTTCTTATTTAGGTCCATGACAGCATCGCCACGAGCAGGAAGCATCCCAGGGGATACATTGACGTACATGATCATCTCGTCAACGTGAAAAAGATCCTTGTATCTATATTGGGTTATCAATGATCTCAATAGGTCCACCCATTTCCTGTAATCCGTGAAGGTGGGTCCACAGCAGTTTGTCAGAGTCGCGGAGAAGCCATATTTCTTTAAGAAAACAGTCAGCCAAATATTGGAGCACTTGAAATCTGAAAACAAAATTTTTACATTAATTTAACCTTAACCTTGTGCGATTTCTTAGCAGGATTTTTTTGAGATCTCTAGAACCTGCTTTTTTCAAATTCATAACCCACCCGTCATGCCTCAGCAATCTGTACCAGTTTATCGGAAGATGCTGTACTTACTCTTCACTCCAAAATGATCAGCCAGATCAATTGCTCTCTGTCTAAGAAGATCCCGATCGAGAGGACTGTTGGTCGCGTGTTTTTCGCAAATCCATTGAAGAAGGGAATCCTTGATGCGATTGATATTTGCGCAATAGCTTCGTCTGTTCATTATTTTCTTGCTAGACATATTTAAATATTTATATAATTAAAAAAAATGTATTCATGTCAAAAGTAAATCAATTACGCGAGAATTCACGCAAGAGTCATTCGTCTTTTTTTTTTTTAAACGAAACAGTGGAAATTGGAAAATTTTGTTTTAATCTTACAAAATCTTCCGGATCCCGGATAGCCGTCCAGATGTTCATTAAGGTGATGTTATTTTCTTGGTCCTTCGGTCTCTCAAGATGCCATGGCACGTAACGAATTTTCCCCGGAGTTCATTCGAGTGTCTGCCGGTATGACGCAGTCACGTTATTTTCTCTAATTTTACTGAAATGAGCACGCGTCCTGTTGGCGTCCCCGTCGCGACGCCTGACGTCTCCATAAAGTTCCAGCGCGCCTCGACGTATCCCGGACACTCCTCATATTAGTTAAGGTTGTCTTATTATTTTTAACGAGGTTAGAAATTGTTATAGAGGATATCCTCGTTTGCTTAAAATGTATTGCTTGAAAATTTGCCAGTACTATTTTTCGAATTTTTATTTTTTTACATGGATTCCAAAAATAATGATTTCCCGAGACAGGAAGATTGTTATCGTGAAAATATATGACCATAGGATACAGAGTACGAAAAAATGTGAAATCTACAAGTATTTGTATAAGTTAATTCGATAGCGATCTATAAGCTTCGTAGATCCATGATCCTGAATCAAGGAAACCTTTCGCGAAGGATCAAAGTTTAGGAAGGGATCAGGGTTAATGATGGGATTAAAGAAAAATTAAGATCCATCATTAGGAAAAGATCAATCCTTGTTCCTGTTACGTCCGAACCAGAATTTACCTAGTCTGGTGCCTTTTACCGAATCGTGATGTACCATTGAGTTTCCCTGTTCTGAGTAAATTTTTAGCGCATTTTACTTGAGATCATGCTATGTCTTCAATTACCATGAGAAGAATGAATGAGGTTGGTTATGAGATGAAATTGATTCTGAATAAACCAAAACGAATGAATACCGCCAGCAAATAAATAATTGAAAATCTAGGATATTATAGCATCTACTGTGATTTAACGAAATTAAGGAATTTCCTTTATCAAATATAATAATTATAAGCTGCTCACCGTAAATTCAATGATTGTGGGACGTCAAAGGTTGTTGTACGTACGGTGATAAGAATGACAAGAGATTAGAGTTAAAATAGAAAAAAAAAAAAATACGAAAAACGAATTGAACAAGCAAACAAAGACAATTTATCATAAAGCGCGAAAACGAGCTTTTTGGGCGAAAATTAATAAAGAAAACTCACGTATATTTCACCCTTTCATAATGGCATGGCAGCACCCTTAGTATTTCAAAAAAAAATTCCCCAAGTGCCAAAGTGCATCCGACATACTTGTACGGTAAATACGAATGCCCGCACGTACAGCAGAGGGTAGTTGCAACCCACTTCATTTATTTTTACCACAAAAGCGTGTCTGGCCAAATGAAATTTCGATCTAGCACCCTGGCTGAGCTAATATGTATAAGAGATAAAAAGAAAGAAAAAATAAATTGTTTGTCCACGTAACAGCGCATCCCCAAGGCAGACTGTACTATAGATGAAAATTCAGTCCATCGATCCATACAGTGTAAACTAAGTAAACATAGAAATACATAGTTATCCTTACAAAACCATTATGCTGTTTACCGATTGTGTACGTCAGCGTCTGGCGTGCGAAGTGAAAATAGCCACTTGGCAATACAAGTAAGCATCCGCTTGTTATATCGGGTGTATCAATAATTCATGCATCGTTAACGTGGCACAATTGTCAACTGCACGCGTAGGCGCCGTTCTGTCCTGACTACCCCAGTTATTAATTTCTTTTAGTAGTATCTCAGCGCATGTCTATTTCTTTTTTATCATATTCCATAGCCACTTCATACCTGACTTCATATCCAAGTGCATGATGGTGAAGGTAGCTGCAAAAATATTGAAATATCCGTTCATTCGGATTTGACGATTTTTCGAAATCTTCTTGCAAAAGGTTTCCTTCTCGAATTACACAGTAGACAGGCATACAACAACATACAACAGTGAAGTTTTGAAGAACCCTTGGCAGTCATATTGAATTTTGTGATCGAAACGTGAAAAATATCTAGCGAGGTTGGTGAAATATTTATTTAGGATAAAAACTTATATCAGCATGTATACTTATATACTGCTTGAAGCCTTTTTGTTTTTCTTTCATTCACGCTCAAAGTTTTTTCTATTGTATCGTCGCGATATTGTGCTATTAATTCTCCCTTCGATGCTTCTCACGAGAATTTTCACGGGAAATCGAGTATTACGTTTTCTCGTTATATTCTCGTTACCATTAACTACGTAAACTGCGGGATAATGGAAAAAGTAGGGCGGCCATCTCTTTTATGTCGCATACGTCACGCTGAGCCGATATAATTATGTACCATAATTTACAACGACGTTATTATTTCCACCACTAACTAATTATCAATCAACTAATTATCAATCGATTACGTCGTTTTAAAGAAAAATAACGAATAACAATTAATTCATTTATGTATTAATCGGACGTACGAATGATTAACGTTAATTACTTAATTTCTGTTTAAACATTGTAATTTTACATATAAAGTAATCCATCTTATGTAACAACAATTAATCAACGTTAAATCCACGTATTATTCGTACTCAGGGAAAATTGATAGCGCAAATATATACAGTGCATACAAACTAACCTTTAATTGAACAACCATGCGCAATCACTATTCTCATATCGATTCTTGTACATCAGGAGCAATATCGACTATGGACTTTCGACGTGATATCTTCGACGTGGAAACCTCCTCTGGGAAGATCCTAACGATTCCAGCAGTAAGAAAATGTCAGATGAGAAAAATTAAAGGCTGCGATTCCGCACTGTACTCAGCTGTTCGGCCCGTTGTATACATAGTTCGTGTGTTCGGTCTAGCGCCGTATGAGTTCGTGGAGGATCGGCTAACTCCGTCAACGGTCTACCTGATATGGTCTTTGTTCAACTTTATTTTTTACACATGGGTTTTAATTGTATTTATAAATAGATTTCAAGGAGACGAGAGTCTGAAGCCTCTTTTGGGTTACACAGAATTCGTTAAGGTAAAAGAGGATTTTGTCAAATATCTCTAAATATTTTTTTAGATGTTATATGTCAATTTTTCTTATGATTTTACTTTTTCAAATCTTAACAGGTTATAATTAATTATGCCGTGGCTATGTTGGATATGTTATTCGCTGCAGTCGCGAGACAAGAATTTACGACTGTCTGGAACAGTATTCAAAATTATGACGAGACTGTTCGCTCGTTAGGGTTTCCTCGTAACGAGAAAAAAACGACCCTATTCGTCTGGGTGATGTTGTTATGGAGCACTGTTGTATGGACTCTTGTCAGTCAAATGGGCCAGTATTCATTATGCGAAGATTGGCTGCAGAACATTACGTATATGCTTATGTATGTTGGCACCTCTGCTGCAGTTGTTAAATTCTCAGGGATGGTACTATTGGTTGGACAGCGATTCGATCATTTGAATAATGTCGCGCGCTCGAACGATCCTGGAAATTTCACGACGTTGGTCAAAAGACGAACTAGTTCGAGAATAGATGTAAGAGTGAGTGTTGTGAATATATGACTAATTATATGATTAGTATTTTTATGGGTAATTAATATTAACAGTTTCTTTATTTTTTAGACGATTCAAAGACTTCATAATGATTTAATGAACGTCAGCGAAAGTCTATCTTCTCAATTCTCATGGTCGCTTCTTCTGTGGTTGGCAAACCTGTCTTCACACATTGTGATCAATCTTTTCTTTATAATGAATTGGATAATTAATAATAGGAAATACATGCATTGGTCCAATATGTGTCTGCTGAGTGCGTGGACGGTTGCTTATATTTCGCAAATTTTTCTTTTGAGTTTGGCCTGTGATATTGCAATTAGAGGGGTGAGTTTTTTTATTATTGTATGTCCTTTTGTTGCGTGAAATTTGGACTTACTCCGCATTTAAGTTCAGTATTTTTTTGTCGTTTCATAATTTTTTCCTCCTCTTATCACTGTTATCACGTTGTCTCCTACTGGTTCGTTTTGGGATCCACTTTTATTCGATAAGTCACACCTCGTGAAATATCCTGGGTGTAATTTATGAAAACAGAAAGAACACGAAGGAGATTGGATCGCGGCACCGATCCAACCGGAAGAAATAACTTTTTCCGAGTTCCGGGTTAAGATAAGGATGAAAAATAGGAAGGATGGAGGAAACGTGTAATGAGGAAAAGAAAAATTATATAAAATGATAAATTCCGGACTTGTTTTCGTAAAAGATCAAATTAGCATTTTTCTTTGGCTTTCTAAACATTCATTTGCTCTGTTACAATTTTTCGTACGTTGCCTTTCTTCATTTTATTTTAGGCTACTGACACAGGATCGATTCTTATGAACTGGTGGCGCGGACTGGACGCCAGGCATTACGTAAGTCAAAAACAAATTTTGTATACATATATATATTTGTTCAACCCTTACATTTCATCTATTACTTATTTATTTTCTTCATTTATTTAATTATCGCAGAGCATCGAGTCTACGTTACACTTGGTAAACCGGAAACTCGTTTTCTCAGCAGCCGGATGTTTTGGCGTGAATCTACGTCTGCTTCGGTCGGTGAGTATCGACTACACCTTGTATTTATATTGAATTATTCTGCCAGCTATCAACCACATTTGGTTAGGGGTGGAAAGCCGTCAATTTAATGGTCGATCAACTAGGGGTTAATTGCTTATTCAATTCAACGAATGAAAGGAATTGATGAAAATGTCTTATTTTCCCAATTTCTAATTCAATTGAAAATCAAACAAGAAGGGGTTGTTTCTTTAAAATTTTTATACCTGGTTTATACGTCCAAAAAATTCGAGTCATTTTCTAATTCTCTCCTCCATTTTACCTGTCAAAATTCCACTTCTTACCGACTTCTCAATTTTCTTTTTCCATTTACAGATTGCAGCCTTCCTGACAACATATCTGGTGATTTTACTACAGTATCCCGATTAAGAATAATAACTTCAACAGCATGAAAAAAAAAAGTTATCCGTTCTCACCTGTCCACTGCTTATTCCGTATTAAATTAAGAAAAACCGAAAAAAAAGAGATAACAGTAACAACCGCGATACTTTACTTAGCATTTTTTTCCAATATTAAAATTCATCCCCTAGGTAAGACACTTCCCCCCAAGGAGACATTAATCACATAGTATTAAAAGATACCCTATTTTCTTATCTCGTGGTGTTATCTCAACCCCAATTTAAAGCCAGTTAAAAAAACCTCGTTCAAAATTCAGCCCTTAGTCTGTACGAAAAGAAAGATTATACCCTTACGTGGTAAGGTATTCAAAAAGTTTTTCAATGACGATCAAAAGGGATGCTGCCATGAATCCTAGAAAATTTAAATTCAATCAAGTTACTTTCATCAATCAGTGAGCAGCAATTTTCATTTTCATCATGAGCGATCAAACAAGTGAAGCCAATCGATCCTTTTCAAAAGATCCTCTTCACCAGATTACATTCATTCAGACGCTGGACCATTTCAGTTTCAACCCCTTTCCTTCCTGTCGTTCTTTAGTTTTCCAATTTAGCCCCAGCAATCGAGATCTAGAGTTCGGATCGATTTTAAGCCTCCTAAAAAAAAATCCGTCATGTAATTTTGTACCGATTGTCTACCCAGTGTCAAAAGAAAAGGCTACTTTATTTCAAAGCTAGACTTTACAATGGCTTCCATATTGACTTGGCCCATTATATTTTCTTTTCATCCCTTACGACCGGGGAAATTACTTTTACCATCAAACAACCCCCTCTCGATAAATCCCTCTGTGACCGTTACTCCCTTACTACCCCTTTATTAAATATTAAAAAATGGTTCAATTTCATCACACCCCTACGTATATGTAACGCACCCTTATATGTGTATAATAATCCTAGGCAGTTTCTTATAAAATCATATTACCACACATGGTGTCACACGTGGATGCTGGGAGTGGATACTTGGAGTGGATATCCTATCGGAGATTTATCCTTCCTCCCTTAACCTTTGACACGCGGTTGTAATTCCGTAATGGGAAAAACGACGAGCTTAGGTTAATGGATATAATTATAGGAAACACGTGAAAAATCTATTAGATAACAATCAGGTAACTAACGGGTGTGACTAGAATTTTTTTTCAGATTAACAAAAGAAAGCATTTCGATCCTCATCAATTACGTGACGGAGAAAGGGGAGGATACTTGTGGAAAAAATTAAGGAATGATTTTTTATTCTTGGTTGTAATTGTTATGGGTTCCAATTTTGCTTCGGAATTTTCAGATACCACTCCCTGTTTTTTTTTCTTCGTTCGATGCACGTCAATAAACGAGTCGATGCAATGTCTCTCTGGCTGACGTTTCCTAATTGATTGGTATTAACTGCCACCCTGTATATAATCTCCCACGGGTAATTGGACTTTATTGCCCTTACGTGACTGTTGCCATTTTTTTTTTATATTCCCTACCAAATGTCGCCTAATCCTCGAGGGCCATGTTACTTGGTATAAAACGGTTGGGAAAAATGTCTGTCGATTCGACGACTTATGGAAAAACGTATAAATATTCAAAATGGATCTTCGTTCTGGATAATATTTTTATCATGGAACGAATTTTATATTATACTTTGTATCGTGTTAATTTATCGATTGGAGTTAGGATTGGATTATTTGATATTTTGTAAATTTATCGTTTTCAGGGAAAGCTTCGTAGTTAAGGCTTTTGATATGGTTAATATGTTTAATGTTGTTGAAATTGTTCGCTGATTTTATCGCATTCATCTTTCATCTTTCGCATCATCTTTCATCTCATGCCGGCTTATCTATTTCATGACTTTATATGGTGTATCATTTTTGTGTGTATTGTATTTTATCAAGTTCGGCTCGAATATATATATATATATATATATATATATATATATGTGTGTGTGTGTGTATAGGAATTCGCAACCCTTCGCACAGCATCAATTTTATCTAAATTGGCCAAAGACAATAGATACTATTGTCATTGAGAGTACATTCGGCGGAAATTACATGGGCTTGGTTTTGGGGGATGAAATAGGCCATTTTTCTGTTATTAGCCCCGTTGTCAGTCATACCACTTTTTTTTTTGTATTGTCAAATATCCCTATGTACCGTACCACCCTTGTTCTAACTACCCTGCTACACATTAAGAGAACACGCGCGATTGTGCAGAGGGTGAATAATAAAAAGAGATGGGAAAATACGAAGGGATGATAAAAAATATCGTCTCCAGAAACGGGAAGCTGTGTCGATAAAGTGAATAAAAAAATTGCTTACCGTATATTGGTAATTCGAGGAACGAAATGTTTTTTTGGAAAAGGTCGCTAAGAATCCTCGTCGGAATTATCGATTGGTTCGTTGAAGATAATTTTTCTCTCATCTTAATCGCCGATGGGAAAAATTAGCAATTTTTTTCTCCCCTCGGCAATTTGTCTCCTTGGTAATTAATCCATGTTCTTCGATAAGGATGTCTTAGGTGTATATTTTATCGCATCAACCCTTTTGTACCTTATCCTTCTTTTTTGTCGGAAATGACCGAGCAGAATTTGTACAATCGGAAGGGTTTTTAGGGGAAACTTTTTTTTACAGTGATTCTCGATGGAATGAGGGATGTGAACTGATAATGAGGGAAACTTTTTTGGGGGATCTTTTTCACCCTTATTTGTCTTCACTGTGGCCTTGCAAGGAGGATAAACTGTGTAATTCATTATTTAATAGTTAATGAATCTTTATTTAATTTGAAAATTGTAATGTACAAGGATATTTTTATAATTAATGCATTATACTAATATAATAATTTATTGTGATTTTAATTAACGTTATCAACTCCTGTATCAATGTTGGAGTGACGTAACGTTTTCGAAATGGCTTCTCGGAGTACATGTTCAATACTTTAATGTCAAAGTAGACAAGACTCTTGAGTGACTTTTAATTAAAAGTGTCTTTTTTTTATATTCCATCGATAAAGATCGATAATGTAAATCGAGTCCTTGCGAGGAATTTGAAAAAAATGTCAAATATAACGGAGATCTAGTCTCCCGTTAAGTGACGATTGTGTCAATAACATAGACGCAAAGTTGAATTAAGGTAATTGTTAATGTAATTAAAAAAAAATTAATTAAGTAGTTCAGTTTCGGCGGATTGCGTAATTTGCATAATTGACTATATGGAATATTCATAGATATATCAGACAATTATAAAATTTTAGTCACTTGAGATTCAGTCTGGTTCAAGTACATGTTTGCCTTATGTTATATGAGTGAATAGTAAATTCGACCATTTTCAATATTACAGTCAATCGAGTGAGACAAATATTTTTCATGATAAAAAAAGACGCTACTCGATGATAAGACTGTTTAACGCGAACTATTAGCTCAGACTTTTAAAGCAAGAGTCGCCACTTTCGAGGACCCTACAAAAAGTTGAATAATATGAAACTTTCAAATGGCCTATTTACCCGATAAAATAATTATGTGAATGAATTTGTACTAGTCATTTTCACATATAATATTCAGAAGTGACTAGACCCAATGGCTCGAAATTAAATAAATTTAAAAAAGAAACGTAATGGTAAGACAGGTCCACATACCCGGAATACAAATAAAAATTTCTACACGATTGATGAATTTTTGCTGAGCGCGAAATTTTGTAGCTTTTTTTTCAGAATTCTAAATCGCAAGAAAAATCATCTCAGACGATTCTACAGGATTCTCGAGATTGACGATTACGAAAAAAAAGAGTCAAAATAAAAAAAAGTTAGCAAAATATTTGTACAAACAATAATATGGAATATTATTACAAAAAAAAAAGCTTCGATTAAATAATTCAAATCAAATCATTAAACTAGGCCTGTAGGCAGGTCTCTCGAGACACCTGGACTCTATGTCCATGCACGATCTAATGATTTCACGACTTACGTTTACTTTTCGATTACGCGGTTTCACAGTGGCGTAAGAACGTTCACCAGGGTTACCATAGAATCCTGATGCAAGATCAGAATCGAAAAAGACATTTCTTCTTTGCAAGGACAACGACTCCTCGTAGACGTTGGACCTGGGTCTCTCTGCCATGGGTATAGGAACGTCATAGATAGGTTCTAATTTTGACAACCTCAGAGCATCGGGAAGACCTGGTTCGGACCGCGACAAGCAATACCTCCTAGGTACGTCGTAGACGACTTCTGACGACTTCAAGGCGCCTTTAACTTTTTTACGATACTCCACAGCCAGAATATCCTGTCCAGGATCCGTGACCTCTTCAGGATCATCCTTAGTCAAGGGTACGATCGGTCTTTTCGAAGTGTCAAAATTCGAAAGATCCCCAGCTACGAAGCTCATCTTCTTCGAACAGGTCAGACCCCTGCGACCTAACGATTTCGTGAACTTGCTCGGATTCCCAGGATAGGATGGACCCAGGTCGTCGGCTAACTTAGAACGTGGAACTTCGTCAAATAATAATTTACCAGAGTCACAGCTGTTCCTGTAGGAGGTATTTTTCGGTTTTCCATCCTTTTCAGAGCCAAAAGTGCTGAAGGTGCTGCGCTTCGACGATTCCACGTAGCTGTTCTCCTGGTGGAGCAAGGATTCGGTGATGGACTGCAGCGACGAAGACGAGGACGATGATTTCTCATATCCGGAATCCTGGATGTCACGTGGTTCGTCGAAGGTTAAATTTTGCTGAGACGAAAAGACGACCTGGTGATTAAAGGAGTCTGACTTTTTTTTGCCGGTCAGAATCGACAGGATTCTCTTGAACGACTTTTTTCTCGGCAACCTCGTACCGGTTATGGGGATCCAGTCTATGGCTGTTTCCTCGACCTCTATAGGCTTCTTCAGATAGGCACCCACGATTCTCGGGGCAGTGTCCTTCCGGTCTTTGGACGTCCCTATGGTCGACGTAATTTCCTTTTGGTTTATACTGTCCTCGCTGCTGTAATAAATATTTTCCATGCTTTTGGTACAGTCGAAATTAACATTTTTCGAGGTTAGGAAACGAGGCAATTTTTTATTCGACTCCTCTGCTCCTGACTTTTCTCGGGTCACCGCGGTGGAGGTCGAGGGTGCGTTGTCTGGACTTTCCATGGGGTTTTCGTAAGTCTTGTATTTCTCCTCGAAGGCTGCCACGATTTTTCGCACAAAATTTTTTGGTTTTCCTGAACTTTTTGCCTGCGACACGTAATTCGTTTCGAATTCTTTTATGATGTCCTCCAACACAGGCATTTCGGATGATTTACGAGACGGAGACGTTTTTTGGGATTTCTTCGGGGTCGTATTCCTGGTCACGCGTAACTTTATATTTTCGGTTAGCGTCGATAATCTTGATTTTTGGCAATTCATTAACGTGCTCGGTTTTGACTGTCCTTGTCTTTTTTGCCATTGGCCCGTTTTATTATTATTCTCCGGACTGATGGACCAGTCCTGATCTTGCTGTCTCCCATTATCGAAGAAGACACAATGCTTGTCGACCTGCACGAATGAATATAACAAAATATATAAAAGTATATAATGCTGCATGATAACAAAGAAATATTGTATTTCGCGGCAAAAAAATTAATTTAAAAAAAAATTTTCAAATTCTCACCTCTTCGTCGCTCTTACGAATCATGCGTTGAAGTAAATTATTCATTTTCACTTAAACAACAAATAATACGTTTACTTATCGCCGTTGTGTAATTAAGAATAATTTTTTTACTTAAAAATATACTCGATCGATATTACGAAATTTTGACAAATTTTCCAAAACACCTGCTAATCAGACGCTCAAATTCCACGTGTGGTGAACGATGCTGTCACGATCAGAATTGAAGAAAAATTTTCAAACCAGCACTATTTATACTAAATTTTTGAAACGGTCCCAGTCAAAACTTTCGACCAATAGAAAATTTGCATTTTCTTTAATTATTATTTCTTTCATTATATATCGTCTACCTGATTGGTCGAAGCTATACAAATCCAGGCCGTTTACCTGATCGCACCAAATTCTAACTGTTCACTTAAATCAGTTCTATAAGGTAGGTATACCGTCATTAACTTAAATTGTCACCCTTAGACACCAAAGGACTGCATCCCTAAAATTTTAAGGGGTTCATTGCTATTCCACGTTAATACTTGACTCAGCGTACGAGGGATGAATTCATTATTGCAGTATCAACCTGGAAAACGTCAATAAGCATCCACCAGTAAGTTGCACAGAGGTTTAATAATACAGATTCAAAATTTTTTTACGAAAATTACAAAATTTGTAGAGAAGAAACAGTGATATAGAAAAAAAAATCCCCAAAAAATCTCACTGAAAAAAAAAAATACCCTTCGATTTCAACCCCCTTTGAGCATTTATAAGGGGCAGAGTCAAATAATCTTTTTTTCATATATGTCACATACTATGTATGTTCCCCAACTAAGACGACCGCTCTAAAATAACTTTTATCCCCTAAAATATACCAAGTGATATATAATAATAATAACCCCATAATGATAAAATATCCAAAATAATCCATCCATATATATTTCCAAAATACCGTATCAATTTCAACCCCCCTCTTCCATATCCCACATTTCATCATACGGCGATCTCCTTTATTATTAAAATTCATTTACCTCAATGCCCCAAAAACGACGCAATCCTTCAAACGCGAGTTAGTAACTTATTACGATACGTCACGACCACGTAAAATCGAAGAATCAATCAATACCAATTGTACCAGTGAAAATTCAAGATTAATAGAATTCCCAATAACGGACATCGCTCGTAACGTTTACGGTCCAGTCTGGTCTGCCGGGATGCTGGAAGTGCTTGCCAAATGCTTGACCGGGATAGCAACAGGCGTCGGGACGCTGTAAACATTGAAATTCACCGAGCAACCCTGGCATCCTATCCTGACCGATTTATCTGATTGATTACCGATTGCATTGTAGGTACGTTGTTGGGTAGAGAGTACATTTTCTTTAGAGTTGGATTCCTAGGGCGTCGGGAAAAAATCTTATTTGTCCCACGAATTTTAATTTTCCTTATCATCCTTACTATTGTCTTGCCCGCTATAAGAGGGTACAGGTCGTTAAAAAATTTTTAACTGATTTTCACTTTGGATAATTTAACGTTGCTAATTATAAAAATAATTTTTTTTCTTATAAATATATTAACTTTTCACGATGACTGTATCGACTTTCTTTGAATATATATATTTTTCTTAGGCACAGCCTCTCATTTTATCTCTTATCAGATTATCAGCCTCCTGTAGAATATCAGAGCTGTTTGGGTTATCCGATAACCATACTATAACAGGATTACGTCATACCGTTGGATGCTGAATATTCCGGGAACATGAAAGTGACACCTTAATCCTGTAATATAGCCACTATCGCGTTATACGTAGATTATCGAAATACGAGTAAAGCGTATTTTTCGTATTGCAGCTAAAATAATTACTTTTAAATATTAGGGTTAACTGTAGTCTATCAAAAGATAATTAATTAATTTTTCATTCTAATCGAATAGTATTGTTATAAGGGTTCGTGAGAAACTTCTCAGTTACTAATCAAAATGCAATTAACCTGCCCTGTAATGAGGCTCGACACATCATGGTAATTTTATTACGTCTCCGATGCGAATGGCGGCGGTGGAAACAATTCTCATGCCTAGCCAACCTAACCTAACCCAACCCAATCCAACCTAGTCGGTCTAACGTATTCCGACATATATAGGACAGAACAGCAGCATGGAAATTTCACTACGTCACATTGCAAAATCCCATGTTATTGCGATTTCATCTCTATACTCCATTAACGAATGGTCCATTCGATAATGACTACGTTTATCCGGATGAAATAACACTTCTTCTTGACAGCTGTCACTTCCTTTGAGTTATCATGCTACGTACGTGACATATGCGACGTAAGGGGCTCTTGATAAGAATTATTAATGATAACAGGTTGACTTCAGATTCATTTTGAAAATCACTCAGGGCTGAGATTTTTTATCGCGATTCCGATGAATAAATTATATTTTTGAAGCGACTGTACTTCATTTGCTAAAGTTGATTCGAAATGCCTGGGGGAAAAAATGTATAGGGGCTGTTTTGATGTTGGTTAGGGGGATGAAAATTAATGCGTTTCTGATACGATCATGAGATTACGTAGCTCCTTATTTTTCTTATAATCGTTGTGTAGATATTCGAATCACTTTTTTTTCTCGATTGAATTTTTTTTTACCCTTACGGGTGTTTTCACCCTTACTGGTATTTTCACCCTTATTTTATTGGCACTTGATTTCGTCTTTATTTCTTCTTCTTTTTTTCGGTGTACACATTAAGCGCATTACGAATGAAAAGAGTCGATACGGCGACAAAAATATTTGTGGGGAGAGAGTAGAAGGGTGAAAGTGATATCGATTACTCGTGCAGATAATTTTTTTTCCAAAAATTTCATTTTCATCCCTCTCGTCGTTCAATTGAATTTAGTACTGCTATCTGTGCGGCTCGAATTTCTTTTTTTTTTTCATTTCGTCATCCATTCCTTTTACGAGGGGATGAATTTCATTGTCAGATTCGTACAACGTGGCCAGGCACGCGATTAACTGTTTTCATGATACCTTCTTGGAAAACGGCCTTGCGGTATGTATATGTATATCGCAGAGAAAAAGCTCTACGGTCAAGGGTCATCAATTGGCGAAAGCCTAATTGGAAATACCATTGTTCGCCACTAATCCACCCTATACCTTATGCTCACCCTTATAAGCCAATAGGAATAATACGATAGGGCGAACCAAAAACACATCCCCTTTAATACGGATACGTAGATGTTCTCACTCAATGGCTTCAATTTGTTCATGATGACTAGGAATGACAATGATAGATTGAGGGAAGATGCTGAAAAAGAGAAGAATCGACGATAGCCTTATGGCAAAGAAAAAACAATCTTTTGGGTAAAATTAATTATTTGTAATTTTTTTTTGAAAATATTTTTTTCGAAAATATTTATTTTTCGGTCCATTTTTTATCGGAGACTGTACCAGACTGTGGTTCCTACGAGGCATAACACTGATTGACTTTCGTGTCGAATTTTGAATATCGAAAAACGGATAAATTTGGAAAAATCAAACTTTACGAAATACCCACGTCATTCGCGTTTCACGTATTATTGTCATTCAAAATTACCGGTTCTCTGTAATAATATTCAAAATCCAAAAACCTCTTGGCGGTAAAGCAAACGTATTAAACGAGACACCCCAATAAAATTACCCTTTCGCTACCCATTGTTATTCTTTGCAGTACGGACTGACCCAAAATTATTTCCCAAACAATAAGACGATCGACAGTAAATTTTTGGAAGAAGAAATCAAAAGCCCTCCCACTGGCAAGAAAACGGAATATTGAAAAACCGCAAAATAATTCCACGCAAAATCCTAAAAGTTTGAATTTTTCAAAATTAATCTCAACTATCAACAAATCCAAAAATGTCTTTTCACCTTTAATTCGTTTATTTTTCTTGAGCGTCGCTCACTTTCATTTTTTCTTCATTCCCATCCGTCTCTCTTTCTCCCTTTGCTCTCCTATCCCTTTCCCATTCCCATTACGGTGGCGTAACGTGACGCCATTTCGTGAAATGATTCCAGTGGAGTATTCAGGAAATTACAAAAGCTCCCAGAGTAAAGGGTAATACGGGGTACGTAGGTACTTTTCTCAATGGGGAATCAGAAAACAAGCTTATGGGGTTGAAGTAGTTCGACAATCCATTCCCAAATTTCCACATCCTCTTTGATATCCTAACGCGTCTTTTTTTCTTCCTTTCATATGCATCCAACATATTAAACAGATAGAGTCCATTCATTCAACAAATTTGGATTGATTTTCGTGACGCATATATATACATATATATTGTACGCTGTAGACTATTAAGACTGACTGGTGCAAAGGTCAGTCATCCTGGCGCCTTTTTCATTGATTCCAGAGATACCCCCAAGGATCCCCAAGACGCCTACGCTTTCCATGCGTCACTATCCTTTTGCGATTATATTTCGTTTGATACTGTTCATTGTGTTGCAAGACTTGCTAATTTTAGCTCATTCATTATATATATATATATACTGTATTATAGTATATATAGTATATACTTACTATGCTCTTTGACCCTTTCGAAATAGACATACTATGAATTTCAAGGATATCATCGTTGAAATATAACAATCGCGTGATGCACGATTTAGAGAAATATTTTTTACTGCACAATTTTTTATCGACTAACACGCAATTCTAGAAAGGGGATTAAAGCTGTAGTTTTATAAGATAAAAAAAATTGTCAATCACATATTTGTTAAACACGCAAAAGACAGTTTCTGCGAATAAATAAAGACTGAGCTGGATTGTATAAAAATAAAAATAAATTAAAAAAAAATTATTTCCTACATTCAAATACGAGATTTTGTTTTGTTTATTTCTTTTATTTATCGTAGGGATTAATTGAGGTATTGACTTATTGGATTACATTATGTGCATGTATATTACGTGATACGTGTCGTTGGAAATTATTAATTTAAGGGATGGGAAGAATTTTTGGAAAAAAGAAAAAAAATTTTTGAATGAACGAGTACGAAATTTAGGTATCGTACCAAGTATGGGGTGATTGTGAAATTTTTGAGTTTTTAAAAAAATAAGGCAATACTGAAATTTAATTTGTTTTATGCTAATTGTGATTGCGAGCCTTATTCGTTATTTTACTAATTAACGGCGATGTAATAAAAGCCAATGTGCTTGTGCAGAATAATTACCGTTAGGACTTGATTAAATGACTGTTTATTCTGTTGGAATAAAATAGGGAAAAAATTACAGGATGGTATAATAAAATTAATGATTGCACCGAACCGTAAGAGATCCATGGAAATTTGTATTATCGGAGGCGGTATTGTTCCCAGGTAAATTTTAACGGTGTTAATAATAAATCTAGAGTAATTGTGAGCTGGAAAAATTGTCATGGTAAAATTAATTCGGTAATCCGAAATAACAAAGGACACCTCGGAAAACCCGGGAGGAATATAATGACGGCCATTGTTCGAAATTAGTTGGGGCCAACTAGAGTCTTGGTGGTTGTCGAAGTTTGGAATAGCTTTTCGGATTTATTTTAAGGTTTGAGATTTAAGGGATCAAAGTGGATATTAAGCCTCGAGGCGAAAGCATTTGCTGGAATAAGGTTTCGCATAGTTTTCTTTATTTTTCTTTACCTTTAGAATTGTGAGAAACTTTCGAAAATTCTTATACATACATTTTTCCACTTCCATTTCACCAAAAATTTCTTATAAATAGTGCAGCAGTTCTGTTGGATTCTGTCAGAAATTTTCTGTATCGTGGAAGCGGATGAATTTGCGCGGAAGGTGATCAAAGCTGTGATTTTTTAATTTGAAAAAAATAAAATTGTGTCGAATATGACTACGTGGTTCAAAAAACTGTCTTTTGGGTTTGAGAAGCCAGGTGATTGTTCTTTTAGTGAAAAGTGTATCGACTGCGAGGAATCTGATGGGAAATTGAATAGTGGAATTTTGGAGGGTATTCAAAAATGTACGATTATACGAAAAGTGAGTGATTTTGGCGGGAAATTCAAAGACGTGTTTAATATGAGGAATAGGGATGCGGTGACGAATTATGAGATTATATCGGCATACGATTGTATGCGAAATGTGCCATTTTTTTTTGAAGATGAATTTATGGTGGCGAATTTATTCGAGGAGAAAACGGAACTTTTGTCGCGGGAAATTAAATCGGAAAAATCTTTCAAGAAGCTTTTACGGAGTCTGAGCACTAGAAGATCGAAAAGTAAGAAGAAATCCAAGATGGCGTCGAGGAGTCTTATCGATTCTGGTTTCGATGACATGTCATTGTCACGATCATTTAATGATGCTGATTTACGTACTTCCACTCCGATAGAAAGGAATGATCAAGATGAAAATAAAAACGATATTTACCTCAAAGAAGATCTTTCTATGTGTATTTGTAATTCAAAGAATCCTGTACTGGACGAGTTTGACGAAAGGGATGATTTCGGAAATTTTATTCCGAAAATCGGAAACGAGTGTCAAAAGGTTCTTGGGCTAAAGACAGAAAAAAACAAGCGTAGTGATGTTCGGTGTGATCTGAGCAAATATTATTGCCCAGAAGAGGAAGAAAGTGATAATATACAGGTGGATGGAGAATTTGGAAAATTTTTGGATTTCGAAAAATTTCAAAATTCCGACGATTCCTTTTGTCAAAGTGGTAAGACAATTGGGAAAGTGACGGACAGTATTTTGAAAATTTTTTACGAAAGTAGCGACGATGAAAAAATTACGGATTTTCGTATTACCGAAAAATGCGAAGAGGATGTACTGCACGCTCGAAAATTAAATTTGACGTATTAATTTTATTGAAAAACAATTGACTTTCCGTGAATACAAAATAAAAGGGTGGTAACAGTCCATTTCTAACTGGTGAGAGGATATTCAAAATTTAAGATTCAAATTGTCTATTTTTGGTAGGCCTACCGATTGTCCCCTACCACTAGGTACCCTGGGGTCAGGTCACCAAGAGGTATAAATACAAGGCCAGTTATGAACGAAGTCAAAAATAATTCAGACAACCACCTAAAATGAATTGTACTGTTTTTGGTTTTTGAAATTTAAAAATAAATATTTAAAAATGGAAAGTGACGACAAAATTGAAATGCGCGACGTGAACATCTATAAAACGAAGGAAGACTCATCAGTCGGAGAGACAGAGTCAGTGCTTGTTTCCGTTCCGAAAGAGATGACCGCGAAAAATCCAAAATCATCGAGGGACAGCGGCGTTAAACTGAAGAAAAAAAGGAAGATTATGTTTTTTAACAAATTATTTTGCTCCCTCTCAAAAAATATAAAGAAGGACAAAGTTCGTGTAAATTTTGAAAATTGGAAGCAGTCCGTCCAGCATGGGTTTAACGTTCTTCCCGTTCTCCAGGAAGTTCATTCAGTGGCGCCACCGTCGACTTCAGACTTTCTACGACCATCCTCTACCAAAGCTGTAGTTCATGCCGATTATGACGTAATTGAGCAACCCGATCAAGTAACTGAGTCTGAGGCTTCCTCGACTTCCGATCATCCTGATAAGCCTGATAAAGTGAACCCGGTGAAGTACGAGGATCCTGAGTTCCCGAAGACGTTATCAGTTCTACCGAAGCATCCCTTCATTAGAAAACTGCCGAAACATCCGTTTGTTTCAATGAAGCAGCAGAAAGCGGAAGTCGAAGAAGAGCGTGAACGATTCGTCAATTTTTGGGATCTGTCAAATTCGAGGGACGAGGAGGACGCGAAGAAGGTTTCGGAAGCGGAAGATTCGAATTTTGAAAAAATGTCGAGTAACCCTACAAATGGAGTCGAAGGGATGAAAAATACTGTACTCCGTCCAGGAGTGTCCGAAGAAAGGTTAAGATCGTCGAAGATTGGTTCTTTGAAAAATACCCAGTCACTGGGTAAGAAGGAAGGCACAGTGGAGGAAGGTGAAGATTCGGGATTCGAATGAAATTTTTTACTGACAACGTTCAGGGAGCGTCTTTCAAAATTGTACATCCAGTATCTCTCATTTTTTCGTACTTCGATCAATGACTCGGTGACTACTGATAGTATTCTCCTGAATTTTTTAGAATTTTATTTCTACTTTGATAAAATTAATCCAATTTACGTTACGTGCAATATATAACAATGTAATAATATAATAAATCCAATGCGAAAAAAAAATATTCAAAATATTCCCTTCCATTACCCAATTTCATGTCTTGCGAAATCAAACCAATGAAATGACATATGTACAAGTAAATTAAAAAAAAAGTCCTCACTGTATAAATATCCAGACAGTATATACGTAATAATTCAATCTAAAATATTTTTATCGTTTCTCTTCAGTCCTTTAAAAAAAACGTGATTGAATTAAGTCAACCGTCTTTGAATCCATCGATGGTATCGATTTTCAATTTCCTCGAGTAACTGATACCAACAGAAAAGCCTGTACTCGGATCGAGCAAGTAATTTATAACAATGTCATAATCGAATGATCAATATCCACCAGCCAAATTAGCTTGACGACCAGTAAGCAAAGACAGGGATAGAAAAAAAAGGTGAAAAATAAATGTATAAAAAAAAGTAATATATAAATCTCTAAGATAAGAGCCGGTAGCTCCGAACGTACATAAATTTGTATTACGCAACTCAAAGAAATATTCAACCCCATTCACATCCCTCTCAACATATTTCTACAGTCCTTAGACCAATTTGTAACTGTCCCCTACATCCCGGTTAGCCTTGTCCCATTATTCCACCTCCTCGGAAAATAAAAGGAGCTCAAAGCACGAGCAATCTAATGTACCCGAAGAATTCGTAAGGTAAGAGAAATAAGAGTAAGATGAACAAAAAAATATATATTTTTATACGACAGCAAAAATGAACGGTGAGGTAAGAAAATGATAATAATAAAATTTCTAGAATAAAAGCTCAGTCACGTATGCGTCCATACGTGTCGGCATAAGGGCAATTCTCACGGGCTAAAACATAACCTGCATCTAGAAATAGTAGAAAAATAGCAGAACGTCATTTTGGACTCTGTGCTACGAGCTAAGACGCAGCTGCATCCATTTATAAAAGTTCGCTCCATTTCCGTGCTCTCTGACGTTGGCTGCGTTCACTATTTCCCCATCAACTTCCATTATCGTTCCTGCCACTCTGGTGGCACCTCCTCCCAGTCCCATCCTAGGGACTTTTCCCGAGCAGGAAGTTCCAACCGTGCTAGGTTCATCGACCGAGCTTGCTCACTTCATCCCTATTTCCAGGCCGATAGACTTGACGTGAATCAACAATATATTCTAGTGACATTTTCGCAAAGCCCCTAAAGGAATTGTATCACTGGCGCCACCTAGGTAGTAAAACGGCGAAACAGCGCGTTACCGAACCTAACCTACCAAAGAGATAGACCAAATTGTATTTACATTTTAACAGACCGCTTGTCGACGCTGTGAGAAAGCTGCTACCTAGTGTCGCGGCAACCCTTACGACGTGAAATCGATATCTGTAAGATTTGTCGCCTGCATGGAAACGACCTATTCTTTTTTGGCCACTCTAGAACCCTCCTGCGACTTCGACCGGGTGGGCCCTATTTTCTCGACGATATCTTTCATGGAAACGGGACTCGATGCTGCTGCTCGTTTTCAGGAACATCCACTTGGGGAATACAGCGATCCAGACTGTGGTTCAAATGTAAACGTAACCTTAAGGATCTTGGTGTGCAGCAAGCATTACAGGGGTTGTTGGTACCCCTGGTGGATCCTTAATTCGTACTGGCATCGTTACGGAGGGTGTCTACGGAGATATGTGGCTCCTGGGGAAGCTGGATCGTTAACGTTATATATACTTGACATACGTATATATATGTCTGTCAAGGTATATATACTATATACCTGTATTACATTAAATATTATAAATGCACTCGCAGATATTTTTTCTTTTGATATTTTATCCAAAAATATGGTACATTCAAAATATAAATATATAATAAATGTTATGCTATGTTCCATCAGTGGGAAGTTTTTTTCTTATAGGTAACGTATCTTTTTGTATAGCTTGCGTTCTTTTACATAAAGAATCATTAAGTCATTAAACCATAATTATGGGGTGGAATTTGAAAAATGTAAAAAGGTCATCAATTTTAATTCGCCTTTTTAATAATCATGAAAATCGACTAAAAAGCTATTAAATCTATATCGGTCAGTCACTGTAAATATAAATCACACGTGTGTTCGAAATTTATGTGTCGTTACGTAAAGGAAAAAAATTAGATACTGGGGGTGGATTTTAAAATTTATAAGAGTTAATCGATGCTTTTCACTGAGTCGGAATTCCTTATAGATTGGGAATTCTATTTTAAAGCAATGTCATTAACCTTCTGCCTAATCACGTCTTTGAGACGGTCTAAATTGTGCTTGAAATCTTCGATGGTCGCGATCAATTGCGAGCCAAGTGCAGTCAGTCTTTTCGCGGGAAGTTAATTGCAGGTTCCGAGGTAATCAACCCAATTGAGGTATTGTCGGCCTCGGCGTCCCGTGATAAACTAATCAGGACGGTTATTTAAATCAGGATTTCCTTTCGAGAATCAGCGAACAGAATATTTGAATTTCTAAAACGGTTTTGCCTTACCGAATTAATTATACGAATTAACTGTCCTGGGGACACTTTAATCCTGATTCAATTAGCCTTTTGGTGTAGGAAATTTTTGGAAAATTTTTAAACGTCAAAAAATTTTTTTGGAGGATTTTTGATAAAATAAATTTTGCTTCGTATTAATTTTGACGTAAATTGCCTCGTGACGCTATAAGTCTGTCTAGGGACAATTTAATTCTAATGAAACGTCTGTCATGGATAAAAGTCTTTATTAAGTATCCCATTATCAATGTCGGTAATACCCTGTGTGGAAATAAAGACCCAAAATTCCCTAGGGCATAATTCGGGAAATGAGGAATGATATTTATATTCCTTCGTTTATCTGCATATTTTGTCATCAACTTTGTAGGCTTTTGTCAGTCGGTAAAAAAAAAGTTTGATAGCGATTTATTGAAATTTACCCATAACTCATCGGAATTCTGATTTTGGTAATAATTTCGTTCTAATGATATTCTAACCAAATACCGAACCTGTAGATGGATTACTTGTGACTTTTGGGGAAATATATTCTGAAATTTTTCCCGAGATATATCGTATGGAAAATTTCGTCGTATCTAACCGCAGATACATATATATATATATATATATATATATATATATACCTACTATGTGAAATCTGGTAGTGGAATTCTGACGTGAATGATTTTACAACTGGGGTGTCGTCGTATAGGCGCGCGACGCCACGACGCTGACACTCTGGGGTGACGTCCGAGGTTATATATAGGCTTCTTAAATTTACTTGGGAATTTATTCCAAGTGCTGCTCAATGCTACGCAGGGGTGCCGCAAAAAAGGAGAGGATCCTTTTCAGCCCTAAAAAATGTGAAACTTTCGATTAAGCAGCAAGCCACCTCCTTAGGGCTGATTTAAGTGATACAAGAATTTGTGGTATATCGGAAAAGCCAGGAACGTTAATACATTTTAAATTGTAATGATTTAGGAATGTTTCTTCTCAGAAAATTTCAGAAGTCTGATTATCCGGCAAAAGTTTCTTTTTTGTTTGGTAAAATTTAATTAGGAGAATTTTCGCTAATATACAGCCTGAACAATATACTTTACCGTGACACGACTTTCGTGTCAATAAAACCAGTGATTCCATTTTTTTCATTCATACGTCTTTCATCGAAATCGCAATACAAAAAGAATATCATACAAGACAATTTTTCTCTCTATATCCGATTGATAAATACTATAAAATTTGCCGACATAATACCGAGTATCAAAAAAAAAAACTGCTAAAAGTCGGAAACGTCGTCACTGAAATCCGTAATAAAAAAAATATTATAAACGTCAATATAAATTTCAATAATAAAAATGACGTTACTCAGAATACAATACTTTTCAGAGATATGTGCGATACCACTTGAAATGAAAATATTTTTCTTCGTACACTTTTACCATGCACATTAGTAGTATAAAAAGGGAGGTTCCGGACGAAGATTCCTGCACCGGCAGAATGTTCTAGAAGGTTCTCGATTGTGTGCGATTCTTGCAATCTGTGGTAAAATTCGTGGAATTTGACGTAAAATCCCTAGAGTCAGCCGTCGATTCGTGTAATCGGCGATTCTCGTGACGTCACGTAACATCAAAATTAATATTTGACATCGATTTGAAAAACAGCAAAAATTGTATTTTCTTCGAAAAAAAATCTTTTTTATACCTACCGTAAGATTGCCTTAAATGTGTGATAATCGGAGATTCGCAACCACTTACGGATAACCCTGGGAATTCTAAGGGAAGTTCTTATAGCACGTGATAAGGAGTTAGGATTTGCGCGAAATTTAAGAAGGTATCTTTCCATCTACCCACACGAGCCAAAATACATACGTCCAGAGATAATAATAATTTTTTTTTTCAAACCCTTACTGACTATACTGCTGTCTGTCCAGATAAAGATTTAACGTGGGTCACAGGTAAATAGTACCTTTTTTTTTGCAAGTGGTAATTTTCGCGCATCTTTCAATGGTAAAGTGTAATGGCGACTGGCCGGCAATTTATTCTGAGTGTTTCCATGCTATTCACGAAAGTGGCTTGTAGTTACAGGAGTCAAGCCTGGTAAATATACCTTTATACCTATATAGAGTTCTGATATATATATATATATATACACATACACAATATATATAATATATTCGAGTAAATGAGTCATGCGGTAATTTAAAATAGGGTGACAAAAGCCTCCTCCCAAGGATAGCAAAGGCCAAGTGGTATACATAGCCATAAAATAGTCTTCCGTCGTTCGAATATTATGTTCTTAAAAAAAAATATATTTTTTTTCCTTATTATCTTACCCTGTGTTAAAACTCCAAATATACACTAAGTAGACAATCAATAAAGTTTCATTATTTCTCGAAAAAAAATATCGAAGCAACACAGCGTGATATTACCTTACTATCTTTTTATTTTTAGTGTACCACCCTTATTTCACCTTTTTTTTTTTTCATATATTATTCAATTTTCGTAACCAGATATACGCGCCTTCGGGACACACTGATAAATCGTAATTCCCTCAGGATCATCGGAATAAAATATCGAGCGAGAATTGTCTCCGAGCGTTATGGTGATCTCGTTGTATACGTAATGTGCGAGTAAATTTGAAGAAAAAAAAAAAGAAAACAGAAAAAAAGGTAATCTCCTGTTTAAAAAATTCGAGTGTTTCTTTTCTCGTAAATCCGCAAAATCCTTTCCGCCAATCCTTCAATATCGAAAGTTGGCAAAGTTCACAAGTGCTTCTTCTATATATGTATACCTGGTGACTCTATGTCGTAATAATACCTACCCCCAGAGGACGATACACCGTTCTGCCATTACTGGCTTGATTAATTCAGTGTCGAGTTTTCTTCTAACGGCATCGAATCAGTCCCTAGAATCGTAGCCCGGAGCACATCCAAAGCACATTTGCTACGACTGCCTTAAGTAGCTGCCGTGTCTAACCTATAAATGGTTTATCTATACTCGAGCAACCCCATTTTGTCGACTCAACCAACCCCTATCGTCACTCCCGTGCCAGTATATCTGAATACCTAGAGCCCCTGGTATCTCTACGAGGCTCTTAGGTATACACGTAGAATCGTATAGAAGTTATAGAGAAAAAAGATAAGGTAGGTGTTTTCGAAAGGTACTGTACGTGGAGTGCAAACGAAATTTTTGTCAGGAGAGTAGACACTAAGATTAGTATAAAAAATTTTCTATAGGTTGACCTAACCTTAAAGGTTTGTCGAGCAGATGATTTTTAATTTGGACAAAAGAAAATTTGATATTTCAGGAAAAAAAGTTCTTTATGAATTTCTGGTTATTGCAGGGAATCTCCATTACATAATTGACGTTCGACTTTTTGAGATGTATTCATGCCTTTTTTTTTTTTTAGTGTGTTTTACACGTTGTTAACTTTATCTTTTTTATCACTGTGCTCGTTTGCCTTGTTGATCCTTTGCTGCGGTTCATTTAATCCGTCCATTTTGTTGACCGTAATGAACGGTTCTGTATCGATTAATTAATATTTTTGATCGGATGACTTCCTAATTTATGAGCTTGTTTAACACGCTTTAAATAGTATTAAGGTAAATTACTATTTTCAGGGATAAATCGAAACTGATGGCTGACCGAGTTTTGCTGGGTTGGTAGTAACTTTGTTTGGGTATAGTCAGTTCTTGATAACTCATTGAAAAATAACATTTGGAGGTACCTTCGGGAATGCAGAAAGAGGGTATAGGATAATTATACAGCAGAGATCGCAGATCAGAGTAAAGCAAAGTGAAAGGCAGATAACTCGAATAAACTGAAGCGTCAGTGAATCCTGGGGACTTTGCGAGTGTTTAAACAAGAGAATCAAGATAGAAGGATAAACCCGAGATTCATAAAGAATTTAGTGCAGAAAATAAAAGTTCCAATTGGCAAACAGTCAAAGGGTAAATAAATGGAGAAAAGTATAAAACGATAGATGCATGTATTGGAAGTGACGTCAGATCATATTTTTATTTTCGATATTGATTTATCGTCATGAGGTCGTTTATGGGCTTTGTTAAACGATTGAACGATATCTAGAGTATTGACATTGTTAATTGCTTCTCTTGATTTATTATTATTTTCCCTTTTATTTCACATTCAAGAACGGACTCTTTTTAATTGTATTGACAAAGGGCGCAAGATGGCGTCGGCCATATTTGATATCGAGGGGTAACAATGATAATTTTTTTAATGGTCATGTGTATCGTGAGTGGATGCCATTTTTAAAAAGAACCACTTTTCTTCGGTCCCTTCGACCGTTTTCTTTTATTTTCTTGAAACGTCTTGAAGCCCGCTGAGAAATCAACGTCCGTGAAAATAAATAGTGGCGGAGGTCCGACTGTCCTTTCTACGGTGCTGCCATCTCGCGGGCAAGAAGTTATTTCGAGCTCCCACGAGAAGGCAAGTCCTACGACAAGGGGTTGATTAATCGTTTTATTTTATTGAGTTTCAGCTAATTCAGCTTGAGTTTCAGCTCGATTTCAAAAAGGGCCTACTCGTTACATAATATTTCTTGAGTTTTCAAAACTTACCAAAGGTCTAATTATTACGTTATATGGACGAACTTTGACGATTAGAGGCGCCATGTTGGATTTCGAAATTATACAAGGGATCGTTCGTAATTATCAAAAGGGTTTATTAATTTGATTATGTAAAAGTTTTTTTACTGTTCCATTTATAATTTTACTAAACTTTCACGCTGAACTTTGTCGAATGATAACTGCTTTACCGATAAATTAAGTTTGTCAAGTTATTCGCGGTTTAGTTCAAGATTATCACGCTAGGGGATTTTCTTTCTTTCCAACAATCTGTTTAGGAGGCAAAGACAGATATGGTCGAGGAGAATATTCCCGTAGGAATTATCCTTGCGTAACAACTACGTACTGTATGCGACATACATTTGAATCCGTTTATCCCTCGTGAGATAACTTTGTGTTCGGTTAAACGGGACAAGGAACGTCATCGGATATATATATATATATATATATAGATATATTAGAGTACAATATGGGCGCTGATACATTTGAATCCGTTTATCCCTCGTGAGATAACTTTGTGTTCGGTTAAACGGGACAAGGAACGTCATCGGATATATATATATATATATATATAGATATATTAGAGTACAATATGGGCGCTGAGTTCCGATTTGTTGCTGTTGGAATAGGTAGGGGATGAAAATAAACCTTTTAAAAATATACAGTGGCGGGAATTGACGGTATTTTAAAGGTGAGAGAGATAGTTTGGAAAAGTTCAAGAGAAAGAGAGAAATTTTATTTCTCCCGGTGGGCAAAAGGTAAACCGAATGGAAAGTTACTTGCGGTTGACGTGGGACGAAAGTGGAGAGAAAGAAAGTTTACAATGGTCGACCGAAAGCGCCAAATTACAAAAGCGGACAGGATCGAGCTATGAAAAAAAAAATTGGACAATTTTCCTCGCCCTATTGTCATGATTGGTTTTTTTTATCATAGTCAATCTTATATAAAGAATTTTTGTTATCTATTTCCACAAAATTAATTGATTTCCATTAATGAAAATTTTCTTTTTTTTTTTTGGGGGGGGGG
>NW_014332768.1:35385-43160 GCF_000341935.2 Cephus cinctus
TGGGGGGGGGGGGCGGATGGAACTCTCGAGGATAAAGGTTATAACATTTTTTTACGGTAGAAATTTTTTTATCGTTCATTTAAAGAGTTTTCAAAAAGTTATTTATCTGACTTAAACCTTTTCGTTTTCAACCTAAAAGAACATTGTTATTTCTGATCTAACTCGAAAGAAAAGGCACGAGCGTAAAAATAATGATAAATTAATAATAAAAATTGTACGTTGTCGAAATTAAATTTATTTATTTTCATTCAAAAAAGGTTACGCAAATAATTGAATCCAGGGGAGTAATTTCAAAAATTCTATCTAAAGGTGCTAACGTGTTTTTCATATTCACCCCGATGCGCCCCATTCTTTAGAATGATAAGACGTATATACATATATGTATAAGCAACGTGTACCCAACCGAACCTGACAAATAAAAGGATCCTTTATATCCCCGCATAGGGCAATTTCCTCACAAAGAAGAAGCGTGAAGGTAAATAACGAACCGTTCTTTTTGTACTCACCCAAGAAATGTCTAAGGGCCGAGGGTAAAGCCGAGCCAAGAATTTTCTTAGATTTGTCCTTCTTCTTATCTTAAGAAAGTTTTATCAACTTTCAGAATACGCAATAATAATACACTGGTAGACCTAATGTATCGATAGTATTGTAATCGTATACAAAGGATAACAGTAGGAAAAAAATATTACGTGAAAATAATTATTCTAGTAATTTTTTAGGAACTCATCGATTTTCATCATTTTGTACAAATTTTTCGAGAATTTCAACGACCAACGAATCAATCAGCGTCTATTGGCTGACAACCTACGGGAAATAAATTTTGAAAATTAACGTCGAGTCTACTGGGAATTTTCATGTCCTCCTTCCAACTTTCGTTTCAATCCAATGTATCAAATTCATTGGGGATTTCTGTTCATCCATTTCGGGCTGGTCGAATCACGGAGAAATTTGGAGACCGCTAAGCTCCTGCGGGATACCAAAGTCACGTACGATTCGGAAGTAGAATTAAACGTTAGGATCTTTTGCAAATTGAGGAATCCTAATATCTGCTGTATATACATATACATATATATAAATTTTTCTTTGTGTAGTAGCACCCGTTACGACTGCCCTGGGATGTACTGTCAGAGCGAGGGTAAAAAAAAACTGATGCAAGAAACATGGAATTTTATGAAGCTACAATTTTTCGAAGGGATTATACTTGACGAGGATTTTAAATGAATTTCCCATGGGTACTTTTCCTTTTTATTCGGCGTTAACCCTTCTTGATCTTTATAGACATTGCGAAGGGGTTACTTAATCGGAAAGAAATTTTTTTATTTTTAAAACACTTTTCATCATTTTTAACTGAAACTTGTGTCATTTTCTTCTTTCATTTATTACATTTTTTAGTAATTAATTTTCGGGCCAGGACGATGTCTCACGAAGTTCCACGAGCTTCTATCACGTATATATATATCCTGGATCACTACCATAGAACGAATCTGATCATTTTGTTACCATGGACACCCGGTATACACACACGATAATATGATTATACAAAATTATGATCGTCGGTTGGTTTTGCCTCTAACTCAAATTTGACCCAATCTGACCCAAAGAGGAGAATATGAACCTACATCCTTATACAGTCCTTACGAATTTCTCGAAAATCTCAAGAGGGTTGGAAGGTCTTTTGAACTTTATACGAAAACGACGCCTCTGGGGTGTCCCATAAAAATGGAGGACGTCGTCAAATGCAACTCCCACAGGGAAGCTCGACATACCTTAAATAACAAAATAGGATATCGAATTTTCCACTCCTGCGTGAAAATATGTTTTCGAGAGAAAAATTCGAAAAATTTATCAAAAAATAAGATCCTCGTAAAAATTCTTTACGACGCATTGAATGAATTTTGGGTCTTATCAGTATTATTTTTTCACCAAAATTACCATCCCTCTTATCGCCACCCATGCCCTAGTTCAAGGTCGCTTCATCGGGATCAACTTTTCCAAGGACATCGACCAAACTTAATCCACACATGGCGAAAACTACTCTTTCCACTCAACTTTCGTATCGCTTCTGCCTTTCTTTCTTATCACCAGCCGCCCCCGTAATTTTTTCCTTCCCTTTCATCTCCCCCCTCCTCATATTCTTTTTTTTTCCTCTCCGCAGTTTCTTCTTATGCCTGTTTCCAAGACCCATCACACTTCGTCCGCTATACTTTCGCTCGACCAAGGACTACGTGATCCTCGCCGGAAATTGAGTTCCCCAGATCAAATCTTCCGGACCCTTTTAGAAAGACCAAAGGCGACTATGAAATTAATCAGCTTTGCCTGACAATAATCGGAATTTTACAACGTTTGATTATTAATCGTATTTTGGATACTGTGTATCAGATTTTCTTTCATTTCATTTTTTTTCTTGTAACACCGCATATACATACACAGGGTTAGTCAGTAGAAACGTACCAGCAGAAGTTGGCCGCAAGTGGCCGACACGGCAGTGTGGCCTCTTCAAAAAATGACATGTGACTGTGACCGATTCCGATAAACGCTCCGATAAAGGTTATTGAAATATTTCAATAGTCAGGTTACTGAAATAATTAATTAATATTGCAATGACAAGATGTAATGTCGGTTAAGATTTATTTTCACAACAGATTTTTTCCTCCACTTTTTTGCTATAAAAACATATCAATCAATTGATTTTCAAATTAATTGCAGCATTGTATTGCAGAATTGCAGTTGTGATAATTACTTGGAAATATCAAAATTGCGAATACTTTAAACTTTACATTATTTTAATTGCAATCTGTTGTGAAAATAAATCTCAACTGACATTACATTTTGTCATTGCAATATTAATTAATTATTTCAGTAACCTGACTATTGAAATATTTCAATAACCTCGTTGCTATGCGAACTGTCAGTTTGCGCTTATGGGAATCGGTCACAGTCACATGTCACTTTTTGAAGAGGCCACACTGCCGTGTCGGCCACTTGCGGCCAACTTCTGCTGGTACGTTTCTACTGACTAACCCTGTGTATGTATATGCGGTGTTACAAGAAAAAAAATGAAATGAAAGAAAATCTGATACACAGTATCCAAAATACGATTAATAATCAAACGTTGTAAAATTCCGATTATTGTCAGGCAAAGCTGATTAATTTCATTGTATATACAGGGTGTCCCAAAATTATCTGACCAACGGGGTATGGCGGTGTTCGGGAGGCACCGCTGATCACGAAAATGACCTTCCTTTTGTCCGGAAGGTCAAATGGGGTCAAGGTCTTTAAATGGGAGAAGGTCAAAGTTGACCAATCAGAGCGAGGCGTCACGAGAAACGTAGGCACCTACGAACTCTGAGTTTTCTTCCCTCGCTTTTGTTTCTCGGTGGCTTCTTTCTTCTTTCTTGTTTCTTGTTTCCAATGGGCATGTCTTCGGCTGACGTCATCCTGCCCAAAGCCCACCGAGAAACAAAAGCTAGGGAAGGAAACTCAGAGTTCGTAGGTGCCTACGTTTCTTTTGACGCTTCCCTCTGATTGGTCAACTTTGACCTGCTCCCATTTAAAAACCATTACCTTCCGGACAAAAGGAAGGTCATTTTCGTGATCAGTGGTGCCTCCCGAACACCGCCATACCCCGTTGGTCAGATAATTTTGGGACACCCTGTATATACACATATATGTATACAGGGTTAGTCAGTAGAAACGCACCAGCAGAAGTTGGCCGCAAGTGGCCGACACGGCAGTGTGGCCTCTTCAAAAAGTGACATGTGACTGTGACCGATTCTCGTTCATTCTTGACTTTTTGCTCACGTATAGACACTCGACGGCCATACTTGTTTCTAAGGAGAATCCTCCTGTCTGATTATTATTTTACGAATCAAGTAAGATTTAGAGAAGTTACGTTTCGCGAGAAAAGGGTTTTGACATTATCCGCCGGTATTTTAGCTACGTGAGAAAAATATTTGACATCTATATATATATATATTTCTCGAAAAAAAAAAAAAAAAAAAAAAAAAAAAAAAAAAAAAAAAAAAAAAAAAAAAAAAAAAAAAAAAAAAAAAAAAAAAAAAAAAAAAAAAAAAAAAAAAAAAAAAAAAAAAAAAAAAAAAAAAAAAAAAAAAACGTATTTCGACCGTACTTGATAAATCCAAGTAGGGGATGTAAAAGAGGCGAAGGATGATATCGTGAATAATAAAAAGGACGAATCAAATTTAAAAGAATTCTTTTTTTTTCCACTTGTATATAAGGTTGTCAGAGAGGGATTTCAAGAACGCCACGTGTTCAACAAGAGTCATGATATTTTCTTTTGCAAACTTTTTTTTTCCGATTTCTTTTCGAAATCTCCCCTCTTCGCGACTCACTCAGAACCTACGTTTATAGTGTCCTTAGACTGTAGTTTATTGGAAGCAAATAGCTACTATAGATTTCTTAAGATGAAAAAGAAAAAAAAGCTTTGAATCCATTGCACCCTAAAGGATATCAAATGCTGATGCTGGATTATCACGCATCGTCTGCCAAAGGACTTTCGTCCCTTTTTCAGATCGATTCAGTACGAAAGTCATCGGGGTAAGTTACTGTATATATTTCGAAAAAAAAATAAATAAAAACAAATAAAAGTGCAATCTTTTTTTTTCTCACCAAAAATTACTATTTGCGTCAGGACTAGTTCGCAGGACATAAAGTCACGCGAGTAGAATATCTACGAAGTAATCGCTGTTCTTGTTTCAGGATAATGACTATGACCCTGACTGTAAGGGTAAGGTCGTTACGGGGTTTAAGTCACGGGTCAAAGTATCTAGAGGGTCCTAGTTGGATTTGAATATTTGAAGGCTCACGAGGTCCTGCAGGGACGTGGCTGTAGTCCTATAAGGACATTTTGGGTTTATTGTCACGTGACTATTTTATACATTTACAATCACGAGGTAAAATCCTGCAAGAACAAAGTTTGCAAGTGGGCGCCGGTTGAAGTTCGGAAATTTATCAAGGACGAATTATCCTTTTTTGATTAAAAAAATTTTTTGCCATTTTTTTCGTTTTCTATTATTGCCCAAGGAGACAATCGTTTAATTTGACGGGCTGCTCCTCGTGTGTTTCGCGAGAATTCAAGGATCTTAGGAAAACTTGGAAAATCGTCTTGCGACTTTACCGAGGAAAGTTGCAAGGTAAACGGAAGTTCTTTGTCTGTGCTGTTTCATTTCCGTTACCGTGCATGACGTCATCGCGCCAGTCTTTCAAATTGTCCCGCCGGAATTTCCATGCGCGGCTATGAATTTTCACGGGGATTTCCATTTACGCTTTTGTACCTCTGCAAACGTGAACATTTGAATTCGTTATTGTTCCCTGTACTATCCAGGCGAATAAAGGAGAATGGACAGCGGTTAAAGTTAAAGGCTACGGCTTTGTCATCTTAAGCGAGAGTTATTTTGGATACGAGTCAGGAAAGTTTCACGGTTTAGCTAGAAAATAATAAAAACAAGATTCATTTGAATTTCCACGTAAATACCGCGAAGATGAATAATGACAATATAACGAGCGAATTTTCGAAATAAATATCAAAAATATTTATAAAAAAAAAAAAGTGTCTTACCTGCATAATTGAGCCAGTAAATGCAAAAGTAATTCCCCTCTGGTATGACGTAACAAATTTTTTGACAAAAAACGGCCCAGACTTTGTCCAACAGTTTGAAGCAAAATTAATACGTAAATAGTTCAAAAAAAAAAGGGGGGTACGCAAGAAGAAAACTCTTAAAGGGATGAAATTACAAGGGTACTCCTATTCAAGATAAACTCAAAAGCGCAAGGTAACGTCCGGTATAATTTTCGAATAATTTTTCACGCACGAGATTGAAAAAAAAAACATAAATTTTACAGATTTTCTTTTCCCTCGGGAAAATATTCCCCTGCCCCAATAAAAAATCCAAAAAAAAATCGCTTTATACAGTATAGCGCGTCCGTCTAATTCGTCCCTCGCGAAGATTCTGACGGCGCGTTTTGAAGGGTAGTTCAAACCGTTGAAAGTTTTCCGGCAGGATAAGCAGAGCGTGTGGTAGGAAGCAGGAAAAAAAATGAGAAAATAAATTTAGTCTCAACTACCCTCAGACGAGGGGTCGAATGGCTTTCAGTGACTTCGAGGGCGGATTAATGACAAACGTTCGAAATTTTTTCTCAAAATACTAATTTTTCCAAGATTATACAAGGTGATCCTTAAAGGCGCTAGGTAAACTCTTGATATACGTATACACCGTACGATATACCTATACAAAACACATGTACATTGCATCAGCTGATTTATAATGCATCAACCTGCCGTAGCCTAAAGTTTATTAAAAATAGCGATCGTTACCGCCTGTCAATATTTAGCTATTTAAAACGTTCGACAGCCGCAGCAGCCCCTGTTACGTTTTTAGAAAATCCTCCGCAGAAAGGCACGCGCGTGTCCTTTAATTTGCATTTTCCTCTACTTCCTGCATGTACTTTACGACTCTCATTTATTCATCCGCAACGACGATTTTCGACGAATCCCAATGGCAAATAACGAAAGCTAATGGGAGCAACATTTGTTTTTCATTTCACTTATTTTACTTTATTGCACAATCAACTCCGCCCTTATTCCCATTAGGGTGGTGAGCCTTGATACCTTCGTCTTCCTGTGTAATAAGTTGCGCCATTTTTTAACATTCAGTCAATTCATCTCACCTTTGGGATGCACCAAGTTTGATTTATAAACAAATAATTTTGTTTTTAAATATACATTTATTGTCTTCCAGAACGGTACCGGAAAACTTTTATGTCTATCGTATGCTTCCAGGACCGTATGGCGGCACTCACACCGAATTTTTCAAAAACATTTTTTACGCTGGCTACTTGGAGTTGCGATGGGCTCAAAGTTAGATCAGATTAAAATTTCAATGCCACGTGTCCAGAGTTACTTTCTTTTAAAAAAAAAAAAATATATCGGCTTCCCGTTGTGAGTGTCGCGTGTCCTTGAAACTTCTCTTTGACATGTTTATGTATATATGTATATATATATTTTTATATCTAATATCGATGAGGTGACGTCACATCCGTCATTCTATCGAACCCTCATCACGGCTATCGATCAATTTGTAAATTTTTTTTGTTGACGTCTGTTGAAATATTCGCGATATAAGAACTTGTATAATAATAATAGTGTGCAATATATCACGAGTTGCGTAGTTATAGATATATGTAAAATTTACGAATGGTGAAACATGTTTGAAAATTTGAAGAAAAAAAAATTATGCTCTGCCCGTACCGAGAGACGAATGTGTTATCAGTGTCTGAGATCTCTGTGATTTATCATACACGCATGTATTATGCATGTGCTCGTGGATGCTCTTCCATCTTTTTTAAGATTTTATTTTTTTTTTCAACGAGCCCACGCGTAATCTCGCTTGGGGTAAAGAATGGTCCAGTTGTCTTGTAAGATGCTGTAGGTTGAAAGTAGCATAAAAATTGTAACAGGGTGGGTGAGATGACGTAAGAGCAGTCGATAAGAATTTGAATCCCATATATCAACTGACAATTTATGGGCAAATTTTCGAAATTGAGATTTAGGAAAGAATTTAAGTCAAATTTTTGGATAATTTTTATCATGTGTTAGATATTGACTAATTTACTCTAGGATATATTGTAACGTAATTCTTTTCCTTGACCCGACACCGATAGCAAAACATACGAGAACGAACTATCTTCGAGAACCAACCTACGTTACCTTCGGCCGTCCACCCGTCGTTCGTGCATCCGCAAGCCAGGCGGCCGCC
>NW_014332768.1:43294-123145 GCF_000341935.2 Cephus cinctus
TTGACAATAGCCAAATCCGAGAACTAATCATTCTGATTGGTCGAGAGCCTTATAGCCGATAACTCTTCTATCTCCTTCGAGTCGTCCCTTTAAATCAAATCCAGAGCGTTCCTTAACGAATCGGTACGTAACTCCTGGAGATCCTCCACGGCCGCTTCCCCAGGGCATCGGGCGACAGCTGGGCACCACATCCTTAACTCGGGCAGGAGGTTCCTCTCCTGCCCTTAACCGAATCAAAACTACCTCCGCCCGCTCTACAGCCCTTTGCCCATCTCCAGCGGGGCGCCGGTATCTCACCCGGGCTCCTGCCGGTCCGTGGAGACTTCTCCGTCGGGTCGTCTCCTCTGCCGGGCAACTCGGTACGTCGAGCCTATCTCCCCACGGCAGATTCGAGCACCTCGATCTCAACTAAACCAAAACGAAATCTTACGAGAGCCTTGACATAACTATACGAATCAACCCGAGAGCGTAGCTTCTGAGCAGGGTGGCGACCCGAAGGGAACCAGAAATCGAGAACGTTATCTGTACCGGTAACCGGAGCCGCCTTGGGACCGTGATTCGAAAAATCACGTCACAATATATATATATATATCGTACGTACACGTGTTCAGTGTATCTTTTTTGACAGTTCGCAGAAAGTTCAATCCTAAAAATCACACGTGGGTTTCTACAAAGTTTATTATTTTCAATCTGTCGAAAAAAGAAAAGCCCGATGAACCGTGAGAATATATATATTTATCGTTAATACAAATTTCACTGTTGACTGAAAAAATCTGTGGTTTTTTTTTTGATAAAATGTTTGGATTCGATAACGCAGAGTATACGCGTATCAGTCAGGGAGAGCGAAGATAATGAAAAATATTTGTCCTCGTCGAAATATCGTCGCGCGTTACGAACTTTACTTCTTTTTTCAATTATCCCGCGAATTCGTTTATCGAATTAAGTGAGAAGAGCGTGATTTGGAATATATAAATTTTTGTAAAACCCGTGTGACAAGCTCGTACATTTCCAAGTATACCAGCAAGAATATCACGAGCGGAGTCTCGGGTTAAAATTGTTTTTCTTTCTTTTTTCTTTTTGTAAAGTTCCTTTCTTTTCATACTTATATTTACCTACTTTCAGTTTCAAGCGAGACTAGGAGAATTTTGATCCTTTAATCCTAGTGGCTCCCTAGCGACGGTTTAGAAACTAAGAGAGTCTGAAACCACCTTCTAGTGAGAAAAGATTAAAGTTTCGAGAACGTCGAGTACAGGGTTGCATATAAAATAATTAAAAAAAAAAAAAAAAAATTGTTCTTGAGAAATTATTAGTTTTACCGTTTTAAAAAAAAATTTTAATAGGATCCCGCCAAGAGTTTGTTAGGTTAATTATTACTTTTTTGATATTCCCACCATTTGCACCTTTCAAAAATGAAAGTCTCGACAGACAATAATTTCTATCCTCAAAGGTCAGAGAGTAGGATAAGAATTTTGAGTGGATTCAGGTAAAGTGATATTGTGTAACGCACACGTTGAAACTTTCCTCTTAAAATTAAATCTCTTCGCTTAATCCATGGTTTTGCCTGGCAAGAGAATTTGGTAGATTTTGAAATACAAACTACGCGTCATTACTTTTGTACCACACTGTACACTCTATTTCGTAATTTTAGTTCGATTACAGTTTTTGAGATTAATAAGAAAAAAAAAGAAATCACGAAAACGCCATATTGACCTAACACGTACTAAAAATTAATGACGTTCGAATTTCCTGGATCATAAAAAAAAAATGAGAGAGAAAAAAGAACAAATAACTTTGGTCCAACAAATATTAACTTTTCCAACTAGTTTACCACGTCGACACAACTGCCGCGTGATAAGTAGTTTGATAAAACTCCGTTGTGGTCCAGGAGGGCGCCCTATGCGGGCAACATAAGCGTCCACGGTTGAACAATTTAAATTGCATCGAAGCTACGGAGAAGTACGAAGTGGCGTAATACCAACCCTAAGGAATTTAAGGGCTGAGAAAATTGAGAAGTCCAACTAAGAATGAGCATTCGAACGACGAAGTATATACAGGGACGTCGTATTCTATCAAGTTTGAAATTACCCCTCGAGCGATAACAGTTACGAAATTCAAATCCCCGGAGGGTGATTTTTTTCCATTTCAACCCTTACGTCAAGTGCAACCCTTGTCTCCAGGCATCTTTCAGCAATCCATTTGACTTTAAAGCGAAGGTCGTTACACATCCCCTAAAAATGATTCTCTAATAATTTACAACGGTATGCACTTCGAGGCACTTAGGGGATGAAAGACAAAAAATTGAATCAAATTTTTCACACGCGATTTACTTTCATACCGACACTTTCGAAGACCCTCTATTTTTTTTCCAAATTTCGATTCATTTTTTAACCCCCTAATAGCTCGAACTATCGGATCCAAGATTTGACAAGGGACCGGTAAGGCGCAAGGGTAGATATATTCAAAAAAAAAAAAAAATGAAAGTTAAAAAAAAATAATTTTTTTTTAACTAAAGGGTGACCCACGAGGAGTACCAGTGTACGCAAATATGAGGTATTTCTCCCCCTATTGTAAAGATATAAAAATTCACCCTTCACCAAAAAACATCCCTTAACCATCCGACACTCGGAGTATATATCAGAAAAGATTTAGGGCTTGTCCCGAAGCCACCGTCTAGAATATACTTGCAGAGTGGAACAGCTGTTCCTTCATCCCCTTTATTTTGAAATTACGATGGCACCACTCAAGCACCCGTATGCCGTTTATAAACCCCCCTAACCCTCCACCCACCCCTGCCCATGTATATCAAAAACCATCCCTCAGACTTCCAACGCATCCCTTTATCAGGCTGCGGAACCTTGATGGATTACGGTCCGCCAAGAGATCCGTGTTAATCTATGAAAAATCCGCGGGAGATTCAAAAACCTAACTAAAAATACAATTACCACGGCGTATACCGAATACACTGTGCTGGCGCGAAAGCATCGAAATGACTCTGCGTTAAAGTAACTCAAAGGAGAAATCAAATAAATTTTTTTTTCAAAATCATCAAAAATTAATATTTCCAAATTATCGATTCTTTACTTCACCCGTTACGCAGAAACTTCGCGCGGAGGTACAGTTCCGTGAAAAAACCATGTTGAACGATGTTTTCCAAACATTTGCCTTTTTATTTTTTTATTACTTTTTCCCTCCAACTTTTCAACCCTCCAGTATCGCTGGATACAATCCTTAGATATAATCCTTGATTAGGCAGTTCTCATTTCCTCCCTTTACGACTCACGTCCGAAGGGTAAAATTAAGAAAACAGTGGCTGCAGGAGGTTAACACGTTCTTACGAGACTGTTTTATTTTTACACGCAGCTTTGTCGACCCGTCCGAATCCCCAACTCTACCACCACCATCATCATCGTCAACAGCAACAGCTGCCCCAGCATCCCATCGGCATCATCGGAATATCTTAGCGGTTCTTTTACTGCGTGTAATTTTTATTTCTCGACCAACCAGAAGCCAGCACGATGTTACCGGCCGTGTACGTTTTGTCTGTGACTTTTATTTTTCTACATATTTTTAGCACACAAATACTACGATGACGTTAGAAATATTCTAAGCAGAATTCAGGAACGGCAGATGATCGTACGTAGGTCTATGTACGTATTGTCGAATAAATATATAACACATTTAAAAAAAATCCCTGCACAAGGAAATACAGTGTTAAAGTAAAACGCCAGTTATAAAATCCACAACTAACCCTATAAAAATGATAAAAGAGGGCGAGCAATTTTTTTTCGAAATTTAAAAATAATTCCTTAGAAAAATTCTGAACGTCAATTTTTTTAATTGAAATTCCACGAGAAGCAAGTGGTATTTAAAAAAAAATTATATTCCTTATAGTCCATTTTTTATCCGTCAAGATAATTATACCGAGCGTCGCGACGCCGACGCTTTTATACATTGTTATAGAATCGATGTCGAAGTTTCGATATTAATTTGTATTCTTGGCCAAAGGAATTCAGTTAAGTGCCACTTGATATTCTCGCAGTAGGACTAGCGCCATTCTTATTTTTATAAGTACTGATTACACCTCGGGTCGATGGGTCATAATTTTTTGATCGATCGATCGAAAATATATATATTGATCCTCAAATCTTTGCTTGGTCGTAAAGCGTATCCACGATGCGGTATTAACATATTATACTTTGGCTTACCGACAGTTCTCGTGCGCGAAACTTTCAGCTCGTTTATCAAACCTGCAAAATCATTCGGGACACGAGTCGAGCGATTCGGTCAATGAGCGAATCGACCACCCAGTCGACCTATTGAACCCTTCATAACCCCTTTGAATATTTCGAACCTTCTTAAAAGCATCGTTGTACTTGGTAAGCATTATTAATATTTTTTTTTGACTTCCAATAATGATTACCAATATTCGAATCATCGGAGTTTCACTGCGATCGACTGTTGATCAATAATTGTAAATAGGACTTAAAAAGCAATAAAGGGTTATCTGCCCGATAAGGTTTCCCTGTAAGACGATTTAACCTTTTTTTTTATCGAGTCTTACGAGGTTCTCGATGTTATCAGAAATGTATTGAGATATAATATATTCGATGTTAAAATATCAATATATTTTGAAGTAGGGAAAATTTATCATTTTATCGATATGTCGTTGAACGAATGATTAATCGAAAAAAATATATTCGAATTACCTGTCAAAACATTTTCGATCAATTCAGTCGAACCCGAAGTAAATTTAAGTTATAATATTTACGTCAATCATTAATTAATCAAAATATCGAAGATCACATAAAAATTTTAGTAACGATTAAATGTCATGTTAATTCATGTTACTTTACAAAATTTCATAAATCCCTTGTATAGTATATACGACTGTTCTCCAATATGCAATTACCCTAATTTCACCCATAAGTCAGTTACTTCAATTCCCCTATCTAATCTAAACGCAAACGTATTTCCGTATGAGATATTCCATGTCTGACTACGAATGCCCCGCGCGTACCTGCACTACTAGCGCGACGCCAGCTCCACCAGCGGCAATATTCCGAATCGGAAGACACGACAGAGCCGCGAGCTCCTGTTGCCAGTCAAAGATTCACATATCAAATGAATAGATCGAAACGAGGTTGCAATTAATAAATCTTAGGTCGACGCCTTAATTAATCCTAGTTGAAGCAACCTTAAAATCCAAGATGGCGCCACAGTCACGATTAAATGCGATTAAGACGTTATTCGCGTCTCCAAGGAATGACGCAAGTAAAACGACCGTTCGTTGACGTTAAAGCAGCTCATTAGGGCTGAATCTGCACTACAAGTAATCTAGTCAGTCTGTACTAATTAATCAATTACCTCGACTCCCATAAATTAAACGTTTTCCGTACACTAACCTTATCGCGAGATAAAACAGCGATTTAATTATTACCCCGACTCGCCGATCCACGCTTCCTATAATATTTGCTCCAACAATCGAACCGTAAGTGAAAACAATGTCAACAAGTTTCCGCTTGCGTTTCTTATGGTTTCCTTTGACATATCCAAAGCGACCGTATACGTTTTAACTTTCGACTCCAGCAAAGTTACGCATTACTACTTGCGAGCGAACGTTTTGACTAAGCTTTTTTAACCTAACCTAACCGTCCTTAAATTCTCGGAGGATGCTCGTAAATGTGCTGGGACTTTTCCCGGAATCGTAGTTACCCAGGATTACCTAAATGTAGGTCAGGGTAACTACAGACATTTTCGGGACGCGTGTTTTTTTTTTGTTATCATGTCCAAAATTTAGGTTAGCTTTGTTTCGGGGACAATTTCTTCTTTCGTTTCGTAGTTACGTAATTGGGGTTAGGTCGGGGTCTTTTTGGCGCAATTTTTCTTTACCGTGAATAGCGTTTAATCACATTGCGTTATGTTTTTGCGAACGAGTGTACCGATTGGAATTTAATGCTCGCTGTTCGTAAATAATGTTACGGCTAATGCATATATATATATATATCAAATGTATTTCCTTCCACAGAAAATCGCTCGCTATTGTTTTGCGTCTTGTTGTGCAAAAAATATTTGCCCAGTGTTTGTACGGCTGTTGGGTAATTTTACACGTGCATGTGGGAAAGGCAGTCACGGTACATTAACCCGAGATTCATAGGGGGAGATTTTCGAATGTGCAAAATCGTGCAATGGCTGAACATGAACATGAACATGAATATATATATATATTAACGCATTGATATCCACAAACTATTCGCGATGCCTGGCTTACGTACAAATTGTATAGGGGTAGTTTCTGCTGTCTAGGGGGGAAAGGGGGTTTTGGAAAACCATAAGCGTCAGAGTTTGAACATCTTGGGTAGAAATTGAAAATACGCCCTCATCAAGGGAGAGAGACTTTACGACGTCAGAACATGAAACGTAAATCGATAGTCGAGAGCCGCCAGGAAGACGCCGTGGAGGAATCCTCTCTGGTGAATTGTGGGTAATCTTTCTTTCTTGGTCCACCCTTCGATGGAGGATCCTGCTCCTGACTACACCCTCATGAGGCATTGTTGCTGAAACTTTTTCGCCGCAGCATCTCAACCCGTCTTAAGGTTTTTCCCACGCGATGTATAAAGCCGAAAAGAATCTTCAGCGAATTTCGATCGCAATTCGATCTTCCCGAAATGGAGCCACGTGGGGGTCATGAGATTTATTTGAAATCGAGCGTCCACAAATACTTGTTAGAAATTTTTCGACTTTTTTTTTTATGAAATGGTTTCCAAATTCATTAGTTCAGTCAGGGAAAACCTTGAAACGGCTATTATCAATAGCGACGTGCAGGGTCTCGGCAAAGTTTTTTTTTTTTAATATAAAATCGATACCCAGATATTCTTGACTTATACCTCCGGTAAAGGTACCATCCACAATGCAATCGATATTTTTTTGTTTGGAAACGTATTGGATAATCGATACGTGCGCTTCGATAGGCAACGATACTATATACTAATTTCATCTCGTTCTCTGAGCTCATATACAAAAAGCCGTAGAGCTAAGCGCCAAGCTATTTAGTTTCGAACAATTGTCACGTACGCAAGGCACACGTGTTACGTATCGAGCGGCATGTGTTACATATGAGTGAAAAATGTTTTTCATAAAAAAAAAAATTAAAAAACAAATACATTGTTAAGTACAGTACATCGACGTAACGTACAACAAGTATTTCATTTGAAAGGAATACAAAGTAGACGTAGAACGCGCGACGGTAGTTGCGAGGGTAGTTTTCGAAAGAAAAAAAAAAAAAAAGCAGAACTAAAAAAGAGGGAAAGACCATTTTTCACATTTGAAAAATGGGAAGACACATCGGACTGTCTTAATATCTCGTACCCACGCTCTCACGATTCTCGTATTCTCATGCACGAGCGGAACTTCATTTGTCGAATGTTGATCCGACGGCATTTCGAATCCAAAAGGGGCGAATGGGTGAAAAGTATATATGCCATATATATACGCTGTACGTGAAAAAAATGTCCAATCGAAGTAAACGTCGCGTGAAATTGAAAAATAAAAAATCAATAATCGATCAAGATTCAACGATCAAATATTTTAACGGGATGTATTAATTATTCAGAGCTACCCCCGCCCTCAATAAAATTTCAACCAATAGGATTTTCCTTCCCCGATCAATTACTTCATCTCGATCCCTCTGAAAAAAATTGTTTGGTCCAGCCGAAGATTTACAAAAAAATCCGTAGGAATTCCGCGAAGAAAAAAATATATTCTCATCCCCCTCAAATCATCCCTTAATCAATTTTACATGCTTTCCGGAGGAATCCCAAAGACGAGAGGGATGCTGCGTATATAGATCTGCCGAGATTGCCACCGTGACTATCTACCGGCTCCGGGCTGTCTGAAATCCGGCTCCGGGTTGGCTGGCTGAGCACGTTACTGATTCACTACGAGTACCCCTTAGCCAAGGGGTTGAAACGTACCACTAGATAGGGGTGGCTCGGGAAGCTGGCAGACTGTGTCAAAAACGTTTTTCAGCAAGAGTCATTTGCAAATTTCAAAAGTATACGTAAACACTCGGTACGCGTCCGTAGAACGTAGGGAGCAGACGTGACGTAATTATAATTAAAATTTAATCACCCAGTAACGCAAGACAAAGGCAACGTATGGTAATGGCCGTCGATGATCACGCGTGTTGTTATCCTGATTACGAATTTTCAGGCACGCGAGGATCGTCGTTCCGGATTATTCGAAAGCCGCTTGATAACACAACGAATTAAAGGACGCTGGGTAAAGCACATAGAGATGAATTACAAAGGGTCGTTCTTACTACGTACTTAACGTTTATTAATTATTATAGAATTATCGCTTGATCGACGTTACCGGAACATTCTGTACCCTGTGTAAAATGTATAAAGGGTGTTCGAAAAAATAAAAAAAAAAAAAACTTTTAAACGTACAGTCAGGTCAAATATCTTCTAACCCATAAAAATAGACTACTTTACTCTCGTTACGTATCCATTATAATTTAACCTTTCGAAACCGTGACTATCCTTCATGGTTAGAGGCTCGTCGCGACGTCGGACGTCGATTAAATAATATACACGACATCCGTTATCGTCGTTCTTACATTAAGTAGTAACATTTACCTTGGCGTCATATCAACGTCTATAAATTCATATGTATCGTACGTGATACTGGACCGGTGTATTGTGTGCTGAACGTTATCAGCGTGCGTATGAATTCATATAGAATGCCCTGTTCACCCACGCTGTACGTTATCATTGGATACAATGGCTCAACTATTATGCAGTATAAATAATTATGTAACATCGTGCTTATCAACGTCGTATGACAGATACGGATATTTGACTGTGATAGAAATAAGCGAAGCACTGAACGATAAGATTTATACGGAAAACGGAAGTGGATTATTTGAATGGACCTTATCAGGATCGCGTACTGAGATAAGGATGGAATACGTGAAACAAGATAATTTAATCGATCGCACTGTATATACGTGAGGTATATGCAATTGACGCACTCAAGGAAGAATTTTGGGAGAATTTTGAAAATTTGTTCCTTTTCGAATTTCACCGATTTATCAATTTTTTTTAAATTTCACTTTTTTAATACCCTTTATGGCTACGTCACGTCACCTACGCTACGTGTAATCGTCCCCCCACCGGCTGCCCACCCAGTTCACGCAGAAATGCGAATTCCCTGGAAATTTTTGCGGGGGATCCTTTTAAGGTATGCACAATTTAACGGGTGAGCACGCCTTTGCACTTAGGTCAGGTTTTTATGCGTGGCGTTTCAGAAAATTGTTATACTGTATCCTAATTGCGTGGAGAGCGTGTATTGAATGTGTCAGTCTGTATATGTACAATGTATATATATATATATATATACTATGATTCTTGTTAGATGGGATATTCGGTCGTTTTCTTACAATGCATATATTTTCATTCTGGCTTCAATAGAATTTCGTTCCTTTCAACAAGATTTGGAAAAAAAAAAGTTGATACTCCTTTATAAACAAGATCTAACTTCCGAAGGAGTATCATGTGATTTTAATCACCATTGAAATCTTTCTTGAGTGTTTTTTTTTGATACGTTAACTTATTTTTGAAAAAAAATCCTGGACGAGGTTTCTTTTCGGAATTCGTAGATTTAGCTAGGATCAATGTTCGGGTATTTTTATACTCGAAATACCACGCGGAAGGGACTTTCAAACAGAATAATATTTTCACCACTTGACTTGCTAAACTGAAAGAATGTGTAATTTCAAGTTTGAAAATTTAATTGAAATTACTTTTGCGAGCAGAGATAAATATTTTCGAGGGAAAAAAAAAAAAAAAACGTGTTTCGCGTGACTAGGGTATTTTTCAAAAACTTCATTTATACTTGTCAGCACGATGCGCGAGGCTTGTGAAACACGTTAAAAAAAAATGAAGATTCGTCTTTTAATTTATTGAAAACAATTTTTATGTCTTTTGCCTTTACACTGCTACGTGCAGATCCTGTAGGATTTTTTATTCGGCACAAGTGACGTTAGTGTCAAAAGGTTCTATGTCGTGTGGTGGATTTCGTGTCGAAACGTAGAATATACTAACGCGCAGGCGGCACTCATTGCCAAGGTCCGTCCTGACACTCCGACTCCTCTCTTGGCGAATCGCGGAGCTCAGTGCGTCTCGCGCGACGAGCGCTTCGAAATTGCGCGACGACCCGCGCGCGGGACATTTTCAAAATTGTTCGTATTAAAAAAAAAGGTTTTAAAAAACATGGAGAAAACGACGAGCGTGGAAAAGTTACATAAGTCAGCCGTGCAGTTGGCAAGAGTATTGGTGTGATCTTGCAAAACACAAAGATTAGTGAACATTTTTGGTGAAAAAAAAAAATAAAATAAAAAGTGGATGTTGAATTTAGAAAAAAAAAAAAATCATCGAGAATTAACCCGGCAGGAAAGAAAATACGAGAAGAAAGATAATCACGAAGGATTTTGTGAAAAAGTTTTTCAAATTTCCAATACAAGTGAGCGGTGAAAATTTGAGAAAAAAAATTAGGCTAATAAAATTTTGACTTTTTTTTTGTCTTTCTTGTACCACAATCGCTGACGATGTTCTTTTTCTTTCGGTTACGAGGCAAAAACCCATGGCTGGTTTTCATTTAATTTTACCGGACCCTTCTCCATATCCCAATCGAACGGCACGACTGAGCTTTAGGTCTCCTTGAAACTAAGAACAAGGAAGATATGGGACTTTGTGATTAGGGGGCTAGTTAATTCAATAAAATTCAACGGAAGAAGACAAAGCTGAAAATCAGCCTGAAGTCGTGTATTCTCCTAGACACAGTTTCAATGGGGAGCCGCCTTTAACCGAGTGACAAGTAACATTTCGTCATTGGATTTCCCCTTTGCCCCCTCAGGCATAAGGGACTTAGCCCAGACAGCCAGAAGATTATGTAAAAAAAGTTTTAAGCATGCGGGTGAACCTTTAGGTATTACCGTTTGTGTAATTGACGGATTAAGTACGTCCGTTTTTCGCGTTTTAATGAAATAAGAAAATCTTTTTTTAACCAAATAAAGAAAAACAAGACAATAAAAAATAAATAAATTTATTTATTTAAACAATCAATAAGTATCTGCTGTCAAGGTGTTCGGTTATAAAGTAACAAATAATAATTCGCCGTGAATCGACTCTCATTGCCGAGGTGATTTTGAAAAATCGCTTGTTACACAAAAAAACTCAAAATTCGTGTTAAACGGGGTTGGCCGAAGAACGAAAAATCTTATTCATGAGAATCGAGGGGATATCTTTTGGCACATAATATTACCGTGACGTGGTTTTACTGTTTTATTTATACTGAATCCAAAAGAGCTGCTGCCTGTCGTGTTTCTGGCTGGCTATACAGTTCGAGTAGCCGTCGCCGGTTTGCCGTCTGGCCGTTTCTGCCCTGCATCTACTTACTTGCTTTTACGCTGGATTAAAGGGACGTCTGACCAGACACAGGATGTCACCCCTGTAGCTGTTGATCCTAATAAATAAAATTCTCGGATTTTTGGAAACTCTTTGCCGTTTATTGGGATACGCGCGTCATACGCTCGTAAGTATCGAATTTAATGAAATTTTATTTACACGAGCGGAGTTCATTAGGGAGATTTTGCCCATTAGACGAAGTATTGCGAAGTTCATTTATTTTTCATTAATCGGGCAGGTACGGGTCATGTGGAATTTTTAAGATAATATAAAAATAGATATCGTATGTTTAACGTAGATGCTATTTACTTCAACTAAATTCAATACGTAATTGCGTATACACGTTTAATAGACAGTGTGTAAAGTAATTTTTAATTAAAAAATTTATTTACCATATCAAGTAGTTACGATTTTAGATTTTAATTCTTTATTTTAATTCGTATGGGATAAAGTGTAATTTTTCCCTATGCTGTTAATATTTTGAATTAAATACACCAATTTTTCACGAATCCCATCGGGTATATCTACGTACAAGAATACATTAGTTTCTATGATAATAAGATACACAATACCTGATACAATCTCGCGTGAAGAAAAATAACGAAAACCATTAAATCGTATATCGAATGTCATACCACACATGATTGCTATGGATTGTGTATGATAATCATTGAAAAAAAAAACCTCAAAGAGAACCGAAGCAAAAATTTGCACCCAGGTATTATTACATGCGAGTAAAATGGAAGCAAGAAATTTGCAAGACAAGAAAAAAAATGTAGACTAAAAATTTTGATTTGAAAAAAACCCAAAATTCCAGACAAAGTACATAAGTCGGGTGAATATCGAAAGTTTGAGAAATACAAAAAATTTTAATTCAACGTTACGTCACACATGTGTAATCGTACGTAAGACCTACATATTCCACCCCTACGATTCCCTGACACGTAACAGCCGCCCACAGTCAGTTGTTTTCAGTGCGAAATGACATCAGACTCGGACGAAAATTTCCTACGTTTTCGTGAAAATTTCGCACAGCCTTTTTGCATCCTACCTGACCCAACCTAACAAGAATTGCACGAGGATTAATCCGAAGGGAGAAAAGAATAAATCATAAGAGAAGAAAAAGAATTCGCATAGCGTCTGATTTATGTTCTCACTTTATAATCAAAATGGCGGCGGACTGGCCGGAAACGGGTAGAAAATTTTTCAAAAATATGCAAAATAAAACTCGAAAACTGACTGAAATTATTAAGATCAGTTAAATGGTCCAGCGGATTATTATCTGTCAACCGATCTCGACTACTCGGCCGTCATCACGGTTGAGAGATCAGTTAAATTAGTTTTAGTCAATTTCCACTTTTTCACAATAACCAAGCTCTCTGTGTCACCTGGGCGACATCAAATAACGTTTACGTAATTTGCCAATAAATTTCCCAAAAATTTACCAATTTACAGAAGAGCCGCCCAATGTAATTATTTCGAAGGAAAAATATGTTTTTTCTTTTTCTTTTTTTTCTCAACTATTTTAATCAACAGTATCTTCTTGTATCTCATCGAACGGACAAATTCAATAAAAGATATAAAGGATTCAATTCTCTTAAGAATCTCGAAGCCATGTCTTGTTGTCTCCTTCGAGATTGGAATCTTCGCTAAACAGCATCTCTTATCTCCCATTTCATTATCTTATACAAGATAAAGGGATTTACCGTCGCCATCCCTCCCTAGAATTTCATTCTATTCCCTTCAAGAGTTTTACGTCATTTTCTATTGTTTCCCCTATCCCTCTCTTTTTAATCATTATCCTCCTTTGCATTTTGCACAGTGGCCTTCTTCTGGCTGATGCATTAAAGCGTCTCCACTATCTGGCCTCAACGTCCTATGCATGTAAAGTGCGGTTTATCAGATATACATATAGTACGAACAAGAGAATAAGGGGTTTCTTTTACGTACTGAATATGTATATATATATATATCGTACATAAGATAGCTAGAGATTATATACCATCTGAATCTTAGTTATACCTATATACACTTAAAGTAACGCAACCCATTTATCTCCCAGGAGAGAATCCAGAAATCAGAAATGTAGTAAAGTAGATGAAAAAAGAAAGTATGAAAAAAAAAAAGTAATAAGATTTTGATAAAGAAAAGTGAACTTGCTAATTTTTCAATTTTACCTGAAAGTCGTATATCACCTTTTATAAGGGATATAAAACGATCCTTAGTTATTCCGGATTAAGAGGGGCCAACCTTAGGGATTTCTCTTTACCATTCAGTTAGCATCTGACTCGTCGTTGGTTGATAGACAAACAAGAAACGAAAACGTGACAGGAAGAAAATTAAACTCGCCAAAGTTACAATTCGACGTTACATTGGCAATCGTTACACGATTCGAAAGCTTTCGTCAGGGGATGAAATGAAGTATGCGCGACGGCGCGTGCGTAGGAGATTAGGTTAGAAATCCGAGTATTAGTGATCGAAGCTTTTGGGGAACGGACGAAATTTTTGGGGCAATATCAACCGAAAGTGAATTTGACGTTTTGGTGGTTTCGGGAAAAATTTAATGAATATGTGAGTTTGACTATGATGGGAATTCGAAATTTTATTGCGGAGCTTATTTTTTTACTGAAAATAGCATGAGTTATCTTATTTCGAGTCCCATTGTATTGCAATACCAGGCATTTAATTCTGTAGGATTTATCTTGAACGAAAGTCCAATTTTTCTTTTTTCTTTCCTTTTTTTTTTCTATAAACGCTGGATACACGATAAATCCCTGTAAGCTTCGAAGCTGCTTAGGAGCTTTTTACCTTGCCCCTTTGCCTCAGACGCGTAACGTGTTTTCCTTTCAAAAAGTTTGACAAAAACGCGAACGGACGGATAAAGCCTCGATTATTTTATTTCGCGAATCGATATTGTCGCGATACAAATTTTTGAAACAATTTTATCCGCAATCCGTTGCGTAAAAATATTTTCTTTTTATTTCGCAAAAACTTCGTGCTTTACGTGATTTTTATGAACGGTGGATATAAAAGAGCAGTGTCTTGTATAAAAAAAAAATGTTTGTGCTCCAATTACCGCGCTTTAACATAGGCAAACGAAGAGCCACCTAAATCATGTAAATTTTGGAGAAAGACGTAGGAAACCTTTTAAAAACAAAAATTTCGCTCACTCTTGCAGTATTGTCGAATTCGCGAAAAAAAAGTGAAATAACGAAAATAAAAAAAAAAAATGCGGTTGCACACGAGGAAATGACGGATGGAGAAGGGGCAGGGGGAATGCTGAACGTCGTATAAACGTCACTCGATATTTTTGTATGCAACCTTTTTTTTTCTTTTTTAAGGAAAAGTCACAATAACCTATATAATATTTTCCGAGAAAAAAATTTGTCCATTCCTCCACAAGGCGATAATATTTTATTATCCAAGAAAAGTTGAGGAAAGAAGTTCAAAATCCCTCACGCCGTTCCTTATGCCCGATACAAGGATAATAAAACTGCATACCAAATATCCGACATGGAGAATATAAATATATATATATATATATATATATACAGGGTGTCCCAGAACTACTTTTGGACCGGAAAGTGGGCGATGGCTGGAGGTGCCCTGAGTACCCTCCCGCAAACCGTTTGCCAAAATTCGCTATAGTTTTTAAATGAGAAGCATTTAAGTGCGACCAATCAGAATGAAGGATTTCCGCGGATTCATTCGCGGATGCCAAAGATCGCTGCTTTGCAATAGCTTCCCACAAATTCCGCGCTTAGCAATTGTTTCATAGCCCGAGCGAGCGTCATAGGTTTCGTTGACAAACTCCCAATATGGGCATGGGCGTGACTTAGGCTGGCGCAGCAGCTACACGTGCAACGCGCGATCGGCAATTGTTTCGGGATATGCATTCAGCCAGACAAAAACCGGTACACGGTGTCCAAAACGTCATGCACTGAAAATACCGATTCTTGGGACGAAAAAAAGGGATACGTGTCTTTGCGTTTCGCTCCTAATCTATTTTCCTATTTACGTATTTTTTACAGTCTCCAGAATCGATGAGTACTCTATAACTTTGAAATCAGCAATCGCGATGTCTTGGAAATTCGATACGATAAGACGAAAAAATAATACTTCTATGCTTAGTTTTCAATTCATTTTAAATTTAATCCATCAGTCCCACCACCCACCCTCCCGACTCCCTCTTACTTTAATAATCTGTTTTCCTCCGGACTGCTATAAATTTCAGTGCATGACGTTTTGGACACCGTGTACCGGTTTTTGTCGGGCTGAATGCATATCGCGAAACAATTGCCGATCGCGCGTTGCACGTGTAGCTGCTGCGCCAGCCTAAGTCACGCCCATGCCCATATTGGGAGTTTGTCAACGAAACCTATGACGCTCGCTCGGGCTATGAAACAATTGCTAAGCGCGGAATTTGTGGGAAGCTATTGCAAAGCAGCGATCTTTGGCATCCGCGAATGAATCCGCGGAAATCCTTCATTCTGATTGGTCGCACTTAAATGCTTCTCATTTAAAAACTATAGCGAATTTTGGCAAACGGTTTGCGGGAGGGTACTCAGGGCACCTCCAGCCATCGCCCACTTTCCGGTCCAAAAGTAGTTCTGGGACACCCTGTATATATATATATATATATATATATATATATATAAAAGAAAAATTTAAAAAACCTCCCTTTTACTGTATTCAATGCCTGTTGAAACGCTCCCTACATACATATATATCCAGGCTCTGGCAAATGGTCAGCTGTTCCTTTCGTCATCGAGTTTGCTCTAAGAATATGTCTATAGTGTCTGGCTGACTAGTAACTGTACGTATCTACTCCTAGAGACTACTATAGTCATCCCGTCTAATTATACTCGCAACACTCTCCGCAGTCAGCACTATACAATACAGTACTATATATACTGGACTATATATATTATATCCAAGAAGGAAACGCCTAATAAAATTCGAATCACTCAGAGCAGATCTAATCAAGGGAGCGTTCAAAAATAATAACCGGTATTCAAAAAGAAAAAAGAAAAAAAAAAATTCTCAAATCTTTCCCAAGTCCCGAAAATTCGAATCTCTCGACTAGCGATAAAGTAAAGATACCGCAAGTATTTAAAAGCTGCCGTCTCATTCGTAAGAGCCTAAACAGTTTACAAAACTTTAAAGAATATTTAGACGAAGCTTTCCGCAAAGTGATGGGTAATATTATGATTATATCTAATCACTTTGGTACAGCTTACTATAGTTATGATCATATATAGTTACAGCGTCATTGAGGCCTAGTGGTAGATTTCATTTACGTTGAAAGATAGGTATACATATATATATATATATATGTATTTTCTTTGACTCTCCGTTATTCGCAATTTCGAAAATTTCCAAGAGCTCCTTGCACGGGCCATTTGCATATACATATGGAGGAAGAAATTAAGTAAAGAGGAAAATGTGTTTAGGTGAGAAAGGCTAGGAATATCGTAAACGTTGCCAAGCGGTCGGCCGTTCAAGTTCATCCTATCGCCGACATCTTTTTGATGAGCCACCAGGGTCTATTTCCAAAATGGGTCGTGCGTAAGGTCTACCTTAGAATGATCTCGGTGCGAGGGACTTATTCTTCGGAGGTAGAGAGAGAGAGAGAGAGAGAGAGAGAGAGAGAGAGAGAGAGAGAGAGACGGAACGGGAGAGAGGAAAGAGTGAGAAAATAATAGAGAAAATGGGATAAGCGGCGACTGAGACAAGCTCGAAATAATCTTCGTATCATTTCGCTATTTTGGCACATCTTTCTATATCGGGTATATATATATATATATATATATATATATTATATTTAAATCTGTAATTCTCGTTAACAAGACACCACGACTTATCTAACCGAAACTACTTATAGCTTGAATATTTTATACTTAAGTATATATATGTATAGTTGTGTACATTGAATTTTGCAAAATATATTTAATTAATGGTAAAAATTTTTTAAAAATTGGGATTTCGTAAATGGTGACTCGTTGGCCCTTATCAAATAGTTTTCGCGAAATTATTTGGAAATTCGAGTGAAACGACGCGTGTCGATTTTATATGAAGATGCAGGAAGAATCGTTCGTAAAAAAATTTCCGTGGTGGACTTCAGTATACGTTTATATTATTCTTAGTCTTTCGACCTATTGGGAAATTCCGTGAGACTTTAACGAGTTTGTTTCGTTAGAGCGTTAATTAGGTTATTAGGCACCTCGACGCCGGGCGTCGTCTTAGCGCTTCTTTCGTTAAGACCACGTGACTCTGTATCTTCTACGGCAATTACGTTAATACGTTGTATACGCGAGTTCCTTGAAATTTTCAGAGAAGTACTGGAAACTATTTCATTCAATGAATACCGTCGACGCCAGTCGTCGCGACGCCGCAGCTATAAGTCACTTAACGTCAAGACCCGACTACTGGTTTTATATGCTTCTATTTTGTCGTTTAAATGGAAACAGCTTACGACGTGTCTATAGAACGTGGAATTTCTATGGTCTATGACGTCACACTAAAAAATTTATAACATAGTGTACACATATATATTATGTGACGTATTTTTTTAACTCGACGCCGATGACAAAAATCCAAGAGCTAACTTACGTCATCTTCGGCCGTCCGCCCTTCGTCCATGCATCCGGCACGTCAGGCCGACGGCAGCCAATTATTTTTTCACCGGGAACTGACGAGTCGATATGATTCTCGATTTTTTGGGGACGCGTAAAATCGAGAAACCTAATCGTAGGTGCTGATCTTTTGGATCGCGGAAAATCAGCATACGCGAACTGGACCGGACGGTTACGGAAACGCACGGCCGCTCAGGCTGCTGGGTTAAGCTAGAGGGGGTTATTCCATAGCAGACCGAGTCGTGGCTATAAAATAAAAATCCCTCCGCCAATTAATAAATTCGGAGTACTCACCGCTTGGTGAGCTGATCCGCGAAGGTCGAGAGCACAACACTGCACTTCCGGAAAGCACGCAGAAAATCATTAGGATTTTCTGGATACTGTGAGAAATACACGAGCGAAAATTTTTTGTATCGTACAGTAAACAGGGCTAGAAGAACTGTCACCAAACAGCCCGGTAGCGCGAGGCACCCCGATCGGTGTCCCAAGACAGACTGCTTTAAAGCCGTCAATCGACAATAATCAAATTCGGGAAACGAATCGTTCTGATTGGTCGAGATCCTTATAGCTGGTAATCCTTAGCGAATCGGTACGTGATTCTTGGAGATCCTGCACGGCAGCTTCCCCAGGGCATCGGGCAATAGCTGGGCACCACGTCCTCAACTCGGGTCAGGGTGTTCCTCACCTGGCCTTGACAGTACCAAAACTGTACTTCCGCCCGCTCTACAGCCCTTTGCCTCTCTTCAGCGGGGCGCCGGTATTTCAGCCGGTCCGTGGAGACGTCTCCGTCGGGTCCTCTACTCTGCTGGGCAACTCGGTACCTCGAGACTATCTCTCCACGGCAGCTTCCTCAGGCCATAGGGCAATAGCTGGGCACCATGTCCTCAACTCGGGTCAGGGTAATCCTCACCTGGCCTTGACAGTACCAAAACTGTACTTCCGCCCGCTCTACAGCCCTTTGCCTCTCTTCAGCGGGGCGCCGGTATTTCAGCCGGTCCGTGGAGACGTCTCCGTCGGGTCCTCTACTCTGCTGGGCAACTCGGTACCTCGAGACTATCTCTCCACGGCAGCTTCCTCAGGCCATAGGGCAATAGCTGGGCACCATGTCCTCAACTCGGGTCAGGGTAATCCTCACCTGGCCTTGACAGTACCAAAACTGTACTTCCGCCCGCTCTACAGCCCTTTGCCTCTCTTCAGCGGGGCGCCGGTATTTCAGCCGGTCCGTGGAGACGTCTCCGTCGGGTCCTCTACTCTGCCGGGTAACTCGGTACCTCGAGACGATTTCTCCACAGGAGATTCCAGCATCTCGATCTCGACTCAACAATACCAAATAATTCCGAGAGCATCGGCGTAACTGTACGGATCAACCCGGGAACGTAGCTTTCGATCAGAGTATTGACTCGAAGGGAGGCAGAAAGCAAAAAAGTTGCCCGATAACTATGAACTCGCCTTGTGACCTTGAATCGAAAAATCAGCTCATAGGAAAAATCAGGATAACGATTGAGAATTATTTATTTCATCACGCGACTGATCTACGTATACCGACTATACGTTACCCTAATAAAATTCCCTATGGAATATCCCTAGATACATTTATTGCATACGTGCACGTGTGCATAAGATTTCGCATATTTTCCAATAACGAAAATTGCAACAGCAGCCGCTGTCGGTCGTAGTACGAATAAAATCAGGAGTCACGGGTATTCTGTATAAAAGATAAAAAAAAATGTGTACAAGCAACGGATATACTCGCGTCATTAAAAAAATTTGCAACTTTCCCAGCGCTACGCTTAAAGTCACTCAACTTTGACGTAAATATTCGCAAAATTGCGAAACGACCGTACAAATACGTTTTCGCGTAACAGAATATTAACGATCCAGCATTCCTTCAAAGTTGCCATAATCAAAGTCAAATAATTTTTCAAAAAAATGTAAACATGAAAAATTTCCCAATTTTCGCAAACCTCGCAACCGATTTAATTATCTTTTTTTTTTGTTTTAACGAACGTCAGGAACATCGTGCGCAGCTTAATGACGTCACTGTAGGGGGTTCGTTATCACCCTTACAACCCTAAGGGCTGATATAATGTGGTTTGGCATAATCGTTAACCTTGAAAGCTGCCAGCTAGCTTTGAAGATGCTCAAGGGATGAACGTGTTGCGTAAGACATGATAGCAGCTTCTTAAAGCGGCTTTAACGTGTCAGCAAAGTCAAACCGCTGTCAGGAGCAGCACTTCTTGAGATCAATTAGATATGGGAAGGCAGGATGGGTGGGTTGTATTTAATATACATATAGGGGTTAAATGACAGTAGCCGATGATGCATCAAACGAGGACTAGACTACGAGGGCTGGTAGAGTGTTTGTTCGACCGTACGCATTGTTACGTGTTACATTGACATATATGAAATACACGTGTATATACATATGTACGGGTGAAATATATATGATATATATGGGGAGAATCGTTCCCTGATAAATTGATTGACCACAACGTTCAGCTAATTGAATGTCCACGAATAAGGGATTTCACGTCTGGATAAGTTTTGTTTTCCTTTTTTCTTCGACATTTTCCTTTTATTACCTCGCAATATCTATTTCTGCCTGACAGGAATCTTGAAAGTTTGTCAAGCCTCCCAAAGACGGAAGAGGCTGTCCCTCTCTTTGTGATTAGAGGGTGGGTGGGAGAAAGGTCCTATACGGTGTCCCTCTTAATTTTTCTGACGTTGTTTTTTATCCTGTTATCTTGCCAATAAATCTTATCATATTTCGTGCAGGCATCCTCCTGGCGTCGGTGAGAGACATCATGAAGAGGCTGGGGTCCAGGAGCTCGATCTTGGATTTTATCTCTCAGCGACATCTCGTTAAGGAGTACACTACTTTATCGTGTAGATTCACTGGCACCAGGTGAACTTTGAACTCCGGGAGATGAGAACGTGGCTGCAATCCGCGTGTTACGTGGAATCGAGATAATAAGGTGAATTGTGGGAATCGAAGATTATGGCGCTCTGGACCACTCCGATAATGTCCCATAAATTGAAAAGGTAGTGAACAGTTCTTAAGAGTGCGATTTGGATTACCTGAGAAAAAAGATAGATACAAAAAGGTATTTATTTAAATGGAAAAATGAAGTCGTACCTGGTGGATTTGATAAATAAAATCCAAAAAGTCTGTATGGGTATAGAAAATTTGAAAAATTCGAAAACCTGAAAAATACATCCGAGGAATTTTCACTCGGACATCCCCCAAAACCGGAGCTTGAATATTTCACAATTCTACACCCTCTGGCCCTTACAGGCAACCCTTAATATTCTGTGCAATTATAACCGTCGCTAATATTACATTTAAAGCTCGCATAATTTGGATGATGTTCAATGAAGGAATTTAAAAAAAAATTTTTTTTAATCCTGCAAAATTAATAACCGTAAATGATAATCGCGTTCTAACCTCTCCCAGTGTCGTATTCTTAGTGTAAAACGAAGTGTACTGGTTTCGGTGAGATGAGAAAAACGCGTGGAAATTTCATCCCTTTTGGATGTAAAGTGTAATAATAATAATAATAATACGTAATTCATTCCGCGATTTTGAGCCAGCAATATATGCAAAAGTGACGTGAATTAATCGATTGAGTTTTAAGACGAAAGATTAATTAATAAGATCTACGTAGCTCAAGAAGATGGAAGCGAATGAAGCAATTAGCAATCTGACCGATTATCTTGCTGATAACGTGACTGATAAATTAATCGGTAACATTACCGACAATGGTACCGTGATCTACGAGTGCAAAAGTCCCTTGGAAAAGAGCGCCCTCTTTGAATTCATCGTGAACGGCATCCTGCTCAATCTGATTGGCCTGTTTGGACTCTTTGGTAATTTCATCTCGATGATCATCTTATCACGGCCACAGATGAAATCATCAATAAATTACCTATTGATCGGTTTGGCGAGATGCGATACGATCCTTATCATAACTTCGGTAAGTTATTTTATTTCCTGCTCTGTTTAATAGCTCTGTGAATTTATTTGCCACGATAAATTTTTAAGGGACGACTCAATTAAAGTTTATAAAATATAATGGTAGTCGCAAACCTTGAATTTTAATGTAATATTAATTAGGGTGGCTTCAGCATAAAATTAGTATTGTTTCATAATATTCATAAGCTCAAGTAATTTCCAGTGCCATTATTTTTAATGGGTCATGTTAAGCAGATGACGTCTTCAGAACGTCGTCTAATACAAAATCAGCGTCCAGGCGTCCGCTAGGACGTCCTAGACAGATTGCAATTAGACTTAAAAAATTAGATCAGATAATTATAATAATTTTTGTGAGAAAAAAAATGATGCACCCTGATAGATTAAATGCGTGTAATAAGAAAAATTAATCTAGACGAATGCGATGTTAAGCAGATGACTTCTTCAGGACGTCGTCTAATACAAAATCAGCGTCCAGGCGTCCGCTAGGACGTCCTAGACAGATTGCAATTAGACTTAAAAAATTAGATCAGATAATTATAATAATTTTTTTGAGAAAAAAAATGATGCTGATAGATTAAATGCGTGTAATAAGAAAAATTAATCTAGATGAATGCGATGAACTTATCAAATTTATCAAAATTTTCTATCTCGTCACGTTGATTCGCGTCGCGACGCCGATTAATTTCGGATCAGGAAGATCATCCCAGACGTATAGAAGAGAGCATGAATGATGTTAAGCACTTTGGTAGAAAAAAAAGAGGAAGCAGAGACGAAATGAATTCGCAGAGTGAAAAATTCTCAGGTTCACGCTTCATGCTCCCGTAGTCCATCTTCGTAGCAATTTCGTGTCTCGGCTCGATGAACATAAACCCAGCTATCTTTGAGAGTTCTCTTTTGATGTTATTCTTTGAAAATGTCAGAAGAAAAATATTCGTAAGAAGAAAGGCGTATGATAAATAAAAGAATTACGATGTAAGCTTGATTCCTTAGAAATGTAAAGTAAAGAAATTTTTCTATACAGCTGTATGATATTTAATTAAAAAATTTAATTTTAATCCTAATTAATTATCCATTACAGATTCTTTGCTTCGGTCTACCAGCCATTTACTACTACACTGGATTTTTCTTCACCTACAAATTCGTGGTGTATCCAAAAATAGTAAAATTCCTCTACCCGCTCTTAGCGATGACGCAAATGGTCACTGTCTATTTGACAGTGACAGTGACCATGGAAAGATACGTGGCAGTCTGTCATCCATTAAGGGCCCGTTCACTCTGCACCTACGGTCGAGCACGGTTGGCAGTCCTCTGCATAATACTCTTCGCATTTGTATATAATCTCCAAAAGTAAGCTGAACCATCAGTTACATAATTCTAAACGCTCGTTAACAGCCAACACAAACATGGCGAACGTCACAGTACACATAGCCAAGATTCTTACCTGCCATTCTAGATTTTGGGAAGTGGACTTCGAAACGGAAGTACATTGGAAATATAACGTAACCATCTACTGCATCGTACCTACACAACTAAGATCCAATTTGGTTTACCTGTCCGTAGTAAATTGGATGTACTTCGTGTTCTACTACGAGCTGCCATTTGCGTTCTTGGTTATATTTAACCACGCGATATACCAGCAGGTGAGAAACATTCCTATAATTACAGTTGATAAATACAATTTTTTTAAATCCAAAAAGAAAAACCACTTGTAATACAATTTTCATTTTCTTTTTGTAACTTTGATTAGTTTTCTTTTTCCATCCTCCCCATATCAGGTGACTCATTTACATTGATTCCCATAAGTTTGTGGCCCCTGATAAAACATCCCGAGGTCACGTTACGTCACAGTAACAATGCATGCACTCAATTACTTTTTTTTCTTCATATTTTTCTCCTCTTCCTCTCCCTTCACCCCTCTGGCCTCAATTATCAAGTCAAGTAACGCTTGGTTTATTCTATGAAAAATAAATAAGGAAATCTCTTCTGCCTCCTCGTCTCAAACCCAGCGTATGACCCACATACGAAAGTGAAAAAGGCAAATGGAATACTTTGCTCAGACAGTCTCGATGCGAGCATTATGGTCCAAGTAGCTAACCTAACCTCAGCTTACAATAGACTTGTTATTTTTACAGAGTAGCATAAATGTTTATCGAAATACTAAACAAGAATTTTCATACCAGGTACAAAAAACTGCATATTAAAAACGAACTTTCTCCCCAAAATTAATATGCATTTTTATTCCTACACTTTCTCCTGCCATTTCTATCTACACCGGCACCACATATCAGAAGATGGAAAACACTTATATCCGATAACTGTTCAATATAACTGCGTCTCCCTTTACCAATATCTTATCTTTATCGTGAACCCTTTCGTCAGACAGAAATTTCACCCTTCACTATCTTACGGCGTTCCTATCTATTGCTTTTTCAAAAGAATAATGACTTAAATATGCGTCACTTGTTTATACCCACAATGAATACATATACACATATATCTACACAAAAACAATATAAAAATACAAGAGTGTACATATAGTATCTACTTAATTCGTACGTATAATATTTCGCATATGTATTCACAGTATATATAAAGTAATATAGATATCCACATAAAGCACAGTAACAGAAAGAGTGTAGCAGCTGGGACGTACAATTTCTTTTCGTTTATCCAAGCAGACCAGTTTCCCTTCTGCCATTTACATCTGATAAATTGCACGTGCTCGATTGCAATTTCAGTTTCTCAAAGTGGACATTTGGCAACGCGGTAAATCTCGGTGATAAGAGACGCAATGGAAAAGTAAGCAAAGCGGAAAGAGGTTAGAAAAGTAAGAGAGATAGATAGAGAGAGAGAGAGAGAGAGAGAGAGAGAGAGAGAGAGAGAGCATGTAAAAAGATTCGAAGTATGTAAAAAGTAGAAATCGGTGAGTACGTAGTAGAAAAGTGGTATACGGACGGTAAATTAATGCCGACGCCGGGCGTCGGTGGGCGTCCATAAAATTTTAAGTACGAGAAAAAGCCCAATGCTAATCGCACAAGGGAACGTGCTTTCATTGCCTCGTAAAACGGTGAAGTCGTGGATTGAGAAAAAGAGAAAAAAGAAAAGAAGAAAGGAGAAAATGACATCTACCATATACGCATTACACCCCGTGTGGGAGTAACGGTTATATATATGTATAATATTACTCTTTGCTCTTTTGCTTTCTTCTCTTCACGTTGCTTACTCATTCAGTTCTCTTGTTCTCAGTGTGTCGTCTGTTCTCCTCTCTCTCTCTCTCTCTCTCTCTCTCTCGCGCATTTTTCTTCTCTTTTTCTTTTTCACCTCTCGCACAAACCTATTTCCACTCATCTGCCGCGAAGGCGTCCCAACGCACTAAAATAATACCGAGCTCCGACAGGAGAACCACGTCGACCAATTCACAGGAGAGCAATCGCTATTTTTTACGCAGCCAACAGATCAAGGAAGCCATTCAATTTCCCGCGTTGTCTCGTTGTACCAGAACGTACATCTTGTTGCCGAATGCAGTGTGTACCTGCCAAAGAAGAACAAAGAGTCAGATAATGGCAGGAAGAATAAATAAGAATATTCAAATACCTTTGCCAACTTACATTTTCATTTCAACACGTGTTCCCAACACCAGATTCCAAGTCTGTTCAAGAGTCCCATTCGAGGCTGTGTGAGGTTACCGATCATCCTTAGAGAACGAAGAATTCAGTAGCGACTGAAAAAAAAAAAAAAATAGAAAAATTTGTATCTGTCGATTCTTATTTTTGTGTGATAAAAATAATTTAAAAAAATTTTTTTTTTTTTCTGTACTCAGGTCAGAAAAGCCAATCGGGATCTACAGCATCTGTCGCGACATCAGCGACGTGAAATTGGCTTGGCGGTCATGTTGCTCTGCGTCGTGATAGTATTTATAATTTGCAACATCTTGCCCCTCGCTACCAACATCTATGAGAATTTTCGTGGGCAGCCACCCAACTGGATGGTCCAGCTGGGAAATTTAATGGTGACCATAAACAGCAGCGTCAACTTCATAATCTACGTGATATTTGGACGTAAATTCAAAAGGATCTTCCTGCGCTTGTTCTGCGGCAACAGATTCTTCGGTCCCGGCAGAGACAGTCCTGAATTTCAGACGAACGACGAATCCGTTACCACGAATACAACCAACATAGAGTTACGTAATTCCATAAGGAGGTCCCATCTTCAGAGATCCAATACGACCATCAGCAGGAACAATAACGTCCTCCTCAATGGGAACAGTCGACAGAGTGTCAAAGGGATAGGAAGATCAGCCAGTCCAGGTCCTTGCGTCTATTACCCAGCAAGAAGTCCAGTTCGGAGTCCTAGTCAATTGTCTAGGACCTCGAGCGCCCAAAATGGATGGACCAAGAGTGACATGGCGGATACGCCCCTGCAATAAGGGTCTCGGTGAACAGGAGTATCTCCGACTTGATAAATGACTGTATATGATGATTTCCTGGAAACTCATGATTATCCTGTCGGGGATTCCTAGTTTTGCCGTGAGCATTCGAGGAATTTCAGAATGAGGAGAAATTCCTTGGCAGATCTTGTCACGCGAGACCAAATTGGTCCAAATGTGTATTTTTGGGACGTGAGTGTTATTATTATTTTTTTTTCTTTTTTTTTTCTCTCTCTTTTTCAATTCCCAGGAAAATTATTACCGATGATCATCCAATTTTAGCTTCCGGTAGCTGTCTGGCATTTGTTGGATCAGCTGGAACTTCGAGGTTTAATTCGAATTCGTTCGGGGGATATGGTATTTCGAAAAGTTCTTCGATATGAACTTTCCTTGCTTCTCTTTTTCTTCTTTCACTTTTATATTTAACTTTCCTTATTCTTTAGTCTCTTCACTTCGCGTATCTCGTCGTTTACAACGCCTGTACCTTCTTATCCATGTAAAATTATATTATATACGAATTGTACATAAATCACAGTCGATCGCGTTTCGCGACTCTTATGCCTACCGGAAATCGAAATTTTTGACTACTTCCTTTAACCAACCGGAAGTTTGTACTGTTGGTGGATAATTTATCGTTGATTGAAATCTTACGAGAGCCAATTTCGATTAATCTGATGAGATTTAAAATACGATGCAAAGAACAGTATTATTATGGGTACGTTTAATAAAAGGATAAAGATACGTCTCAAAACTTTGCAGCTATAGGAAAATGTGTCGTTAACGCAGTGTTTAATGTAAATGTAAGGAAAAAGAAAAGATTAAAAGATTTGTCTTTTTCTTTTATTTTCTTATTTACGCTGTCCTGCATTGAAAATGTTCTATTTATCGGTTATAAATATATATATTTATTTATATATATATATATATATATATATACACATATATATTCTATGAGAAAGATAATTATCATCAGTTTCAACCGATGCAATGACTATATGAGATGCCAAAAATAAAATGAAAATCGCCGTATGATATTTAAAAAAAAAAAACCTGTTGATCCTTTGAATATTTTATGACAAAGAGTAAAGAGTATTTTCTTGAGAGTATATAAGTAAAGAGAAGGAGAAATATTAGCGTGCTTAGTGTACACGTAAGAATATAAATACGCGTAAGGTATATAGTTATAGCGTGACGACGCGAGTGTCAGGATTCAGGGGACTTATTTCTACTGAGAATCTATTGAGGGATGGCACCTGAAAAATGATTTAATGTCAGGTTACGACTATGAACCTTGTGAAAATAAAAAAGATATATACATATATATATAAATGAATATATATATATATATATATACATGTATATTTTTATGTGACATTAAATAGTCCGAGGATCATTTCGCGGGGATGTAACAAATTATAAATTGTATGCTGCGAATGAGACGCATAGGGGAATATTGTAAAGTATTTTTTAACTCGACTAAAAGATCGTTCTACCTTACCGACGGAGATGGTAAAGAAAAAGAAAAAGAATCCTTAGCTAGGTTTATTGAAAAAAACAGTGGTTAACGAAAATAGTGGTTAAGAATAAAAATCAAATTCTCTCCGCCCACCCTTCGTTGCCAAAATTTCTCGAGAGAGAGAGAGAAATAATAATGCAAAAAAACTGACGAATCTTCGCACTAAACCAGTTTTCGCAATTTTTGCAAAAATACAAAAAAGATACTCTCTCGCGTACTGTATCTGCGCCTAAATCTAGCGATAAGACTAACGAAATAAGTTTAGAGGGAAAAAATAAACGCTATCGCGTATGTACGAAGACTCGCGAAACCAAAAATTGCACAATATTCGCAAAAGCGTCTAAAACGCGTATATATATAAATATATATATATTAATCTAGTCACGGGAATTTCTATCACGCCGTAATAATAATCCTAGTCTCTAAGTCTTAAGATATTAAAGAAAAAAAATGTCGCAAAATGTCGAGACGATCGTCAGATTCCAAATGAAAGCTTTAAAATCAATAATCGCCTCAACATACGTGCTATGTGTATAACATACGTATATGCTATATACATACAGTTAAAACCTACGATCACAAAATCATATCTACTAGGCAAATCACCCTAAGAAAAAATTACCACGAATTATTATTCTTCGTTAGAATGCGCAGATTATGCTGGGTGAAAAGCACAAATAATTTTATTTCTACCACACTCGATCCTCATCCACTGTCAAAGAAAAACAAAACATTCTGTACATAAAAACTCTTTTCAATAATTTCTTTTTTTTTTTCAATCACACATCTCGCAATAACAATTCGATTTGACAATGATTTCAGAGACTTTTTCCAAAACCGTCATATATCGCGAATCAACATTTATTTTGACGGCTAAGCAACGCGATAATCCAAAAATATATATATACATATGCAAAATATGCGAAAAGTCAAAAATCATCAGTGATTCGAAAATACCCAAGAGTCAAAATACTCTCAAACCCAATTAACCAAAGCCAATACTATACACAGGCATTGTGACACTTTTTTTTTTATTACTACACACTCAAAAACCCAACTGCCACAACCTCCCCCCCCCAACGGTTCCCTCGAATTTATCTTCAATCAATTTTTTTTTATTTCAACCAAAAGATATTTATCCTTTCTTTACTTAGATATAGGCGATTGTAAATAAACGAATAAACGAATTATTCAACAATCACAAATTAACAATAGCACAGAAACCGATTTCTTAATCCTCCTATTCAACCTTCCATTTTACTCAGCTGTCACAATTATCATTTTCCACTGGAATCGACGTGTCAATATAGAACCAAAAAAAGGGAATCCAGGTAAGAGCGATTTTATTTGTACAACAATACTAACCTTCTACGCCTATTCTTAAAATGCACCCTTAACAATACCGGGTAGTGTCAGATCAGTCAATTAGTTTTTGCCAATAATCTTCAATCAAATTAAATAACAATACTAAAGAATGTCCCAAGTCCAATTTATAATATACTTTATTATTATATATCAATAAGTGACATTAATTAATATAATAATAATAATAATAATAATAATAATATATAATACACGTTATCGTTATCCATGTTTCCCATAAACGTACATCAACTCTGAATTGTAAATTGCGTATGTCGTAATAATATGTTACACCTCAAGCCAAATTGCATCGCTTACACGTAAACCACCCTATACATACAATAACGTACAGCTCAATTAATACTTTTCCGTTCAACATTAACGCTAACTTCTTCAGGACGATTTAACGTTACCTCACCATCCATTCATCCCTTGCATATCATCCCTAATCGAATTGATTACAATGTCGAATGGGAAGCCTTAGATAAAATTCAATTTCGCCATTCGCCAATAGAACACGGTAGATGAAAGGATACAAAAATCTACCAGACTTCATTATGTTTGACTAAAGAAAATAGAACACTAGGTTTGCCGTACCCTTTCTGCTTCCTTTGTCTTTTCTTTATATCCCAAATATTCATTCCTTCAGATTGCCCCTATGGACCAAGAAAATCCTACGAAGTTGTTCAGTCGCCATTACGAGAGTTTGTTATTTTTCTTTGTTTTAGGGATTTTAACACACTTTCAATGCTCCTGGCTAAAGTCGAGACACCTTTTAAACAATTTGTTATGTCCAGTATGTTTTAACATTGGCTTATTAATTTCATTGGCATTTTCCACAAATAGTATCGTTCCTTTTTGTTTCATATAAATTAGACGAGACTTGATTTATTAAAGAAACACGGTTTTTCTTTTCAATAAATAACAGGCAGACGCTAAACGAGATACGAGTACAAAAGGCATATTGATTTTAATAATTAACTGGGACACGGTGCAGATTCAACAGTTTATAAAATAATACAAGAGAAATTCCGAGGACAAGGATATTAATCATAGTTATACGTGTGTCAGGAGAATTCTATCAGAGGGTCGCGTGTATAAAATTGGATACAGAAATATAATTTAGTCTATTTCAACGATAATTCCTCTATTTGTGGAATAATGACAAATTAGCAGTAACGTGCCGCAGACAGATTACAGTGAAGAATAACGGATCTGTCTCTGGTATTTATCTTCTTTTTTTTTATGCTTTCATTTTAGTAAGACTAACATCATGATTTAAACGGATATCTAAATTCGTACAGACCGAACGTCTATTTATGTACAATAATTTAATGATGTCATTAAAATACGAATTACTGATCAATAATTGCAACACTTTCACGGCAAACAAAAGAATCTCTTGATCATTGACCACTGAATACACGTATGCTTGATAGATCGTGGTAAAATCAATAAATTCGAGTGACACATTACACGCATAGTTTCGAGAAAGAAAAAACCAAGTATCATCGACCTGAACGATAAGTATAATTTATGTAACTGTAACGATTAATAACTTTTTATTAACCTCATGCCTATAATAATAAGCTTTGGCCAGTAACGTTAGAAAGTGTTAAGCGACCTTTAAACTTTGTCCTGTCTTTCCTAGCTTAAAAAAGAATGATAAAAGATCCAAAGGAAAGAGGATATCAGTACCCACGTGACTAACGAGGACCAAAAGGAAAAGAAAAATGTTGAAAAACATTCTTCAAATCCTTAAAACTAACGAATCTGTACGAAAATTTTCTTTCTTTTGATCTTTTTACAAACTTTTCGCAGTAGCACGAACTGGCAGTTGGTCAGTGACGTATCAACGGACAGACATTCTTAAATAATTAAATCATTCCGATCGATAGCAATCCAATATTAATCTAAGAGAAATTCAGTTTCCCATTATTTTCTCTAACATATATGTATACTCCTTTACTGACATTCCCATTTTCATTAGGCGACTCTACGACACACTTGTCGGCTTATAAAATCAGACTTTGCATCGCTAGCGGAAAAACACTGATGATTGACGTTCTAAAGAATTTTTCTAAATCATTAATCATCATCGCGTCGTCATTCGCGGCGACCTAACGCAGCACTGGTCGTGCATAGTAAGCAAAAACGGAACCACGCGCAGAAGAAATTCATTTAATTAAATAATTCATCATCCTAATCGCATTCCAGGCGATTGCCTGAAAATCATTCCGCAGTGGAACCTCGATGACTTTCAAGTTTTATGAACAACCGTGTAATCGCTAATATCGTTGGAAAACTATCATAATCTTTAGCGCACAGGATTCTTCTTATTGTGACAAATTCACCAATTGAGAATCCACGTGTCCTAACTGAAAACTGTACTGACAGATAATTTTTGTTTTCCAATAAAAAAAAGTTAATTGAACGTTATCATTCTGAGTAGACGTATCTTAGACCAGCACCATCTCCTTTAACCTATACTCATCTAAGAGCGATTCCATTCTTCTGATAACATGATAACATATCGGAACACATGTTATTATTTTATATGACTATTGTGTAATTATGGAAAAGTTTACATAGAAACAAAGAAACGTCATGACACTTTTAAATCCCTAATAAAGATTTAATCTTAGTTTCAACGATATTTGCCTACTTTCTCTCTCTCTCTCTCTCTCTCTCTCTCTCTCTCTCTCTCTCTCTCTCTCTCTCTCTCTCTTTAACTTCCTCAATTAACGAATCATTCATCGACAGTTTCATAGGTGAAACGTGTTATTCTAATAGATTGACCATGTAAAAAAAAAAGGACTTCTCACTCTGACCCGTTGCCTCATGAATTCCCTACATGCGTCCATAGACGAAAGGATTATTGAAAATTAATTAGCGTAATTAAGCTTATAACTTTCAAACTGTATAACAATGCAGATAACATACGTACAACTGAGAACAGACTGATCTCAGGATGTTAATTTAAAAAAAAATTCCCACACATATCTCTCGCCAAGAGGACAAATGACTCTTTATGAAATTTGCCTCGTTATCGATTACTAAGAACTCTGACTATTCCATATACGTTAAACGTACAGCGAGAAAATGGCCTCTTCGAAAACTGTATTTGCATTTCCATGAGCGGCAGCAGCAGCGGCAGCCTCTAACAATCTTATCGTGGAGGGTATCTGCTTCTCGGTGTGTTCTTCATCGAACGATCCTTCATGTCTGTCGGATTGAACATCATTGGTCCCTACGAATATATAAATAAAAGAAAGATATAATTACAAGAATTCCAAAAGTACAAGGAAAAATTACATACAATTAAAAACAGACCTGATCGATAATTAAACTCTGCGCATAAATTGTATAACCGTGAAAGCAATATGGCAATAGACAAAAAAAAAAGAAAACAAAAATTCTAACAAGCCAAGATAACCAGCGGCCTCCTTCACCAAGCTGTCCCAGAGTAGAGATTATTAAAAAAAATTAATTTTGAAATGAAAACCGACGAAAACCACACAAGTATCTTACACAGTGTATAGAAGCGATGACTTCCAAATGATATCAGTGAAATTTCAATGATCGTTAATCACAGCGTGTGGATTAGCTCTTCGTTAGAAGATTTTAATAAATAAATGTATATGGATATTAGTCGGACGAGAGTAACGATAAAAATGAACGTACGATCTGCCATTATGCGAAGAGGTTTTTCACGCGTCTTACCGTGGATAGCTTCCGGGACGATAATCGATAGTGTATCCGGTATTACGTCACGCGACTCGTCACTCTGACTGACAAGTCAATTAAAACTTCGTGATACAGGATAATTGTGAATTACCTTTTCCCGCTGGAGGAGGCGCGGATCCCTCATTGTGTAGCTCTGCACTTCTCGCGATAGTGAGCTGGTCGAGCTCCATCGAGAGAGCTAAGTCCCCATGTACAAAATAACAATGTCGTCTCACAGACTGATAATCGTCGTTAACTCTTCAAATAAATGTGTTAGAAGAAAAGTGGGACGCGCAATACCGACTGAACCCTATTGAACTAACGATAACGTGCAGAGGCATTTTTTTCCATGCAGTTTGAATAAGTTTTTGGCTTCCAGATGTCGGTATCGCGAGCGCACACTTTTTCGCGCTCTTCGTGTAATGGTGGGAGAGCATATTCAAATTATACATTAATGTGGACATTAAGCGATTTTCATGCTGATACAGATTGACGTATTGTCGTAGAGGTAAAGTAAGCCAAGTGTCAAGCATGCTGTTTTATTTTTCATTTAAATTGTCACTCCTCAAATTCTTATCTGGTGGTGAGGATTGTCTCCTTTAATGGAAACTTTTTTTTTTTGGAGGGACTATCGTGCTATGGCGACAGGAGAAAAAGCTCCTGGATGACAAACGAGGTAAGAGGGAGGCAGGTTGAGGGAAAATAAAAAAAAAAATTTTTTTAGTTTCTTAAGCAACGATGATCGATAAAGATCAATAGTGTACTTTTACATGGGAATACGTCTAAACGACATGGACATGGGAACGGATTTTGCGTGCTATGGTGCAAGCTGTAGGAAAGTAAAAAAAAAATTATTTTCTAAGACATTCAATTAAAAAAAAAAGATAACTATGACTATACGCATAAACATAGGCGAATATTTAACGACCAGACACTGTGTGAACATGCGCAGGGAAAAAAGGTGCATATCCATGTGCGAAATCCAATAAATAGGCAAACCAAAAATAAAAGTAGACTGTATGAATAAAGAAGAAGATCTCCTTACTATTGTCAAGAATTGTTATTTGACTAGGTCATTCTGCGTCCCCGACTGCTTGCAAAAAGAGGAACATGAAACGAAACACGAATTAAATGTAAACTCGTGTATGTAATTACAGGGGGATAAGATTATTAGATACAATAATTATTATTCTTTGTGCCACAGTAACAGCGAAGAAGAATAAAATGAAGTACTCGGATTCACTTTCGAGTATCGCTTTTTATCTTTAATAGTAATTTAGGCTTTAACCTCTCTCTCCTCTTTCTATGGTACGGGCTTCGTTAATTGTAAAAATTGGATTTACTTGAAGTATTAAAAACCCATGCTTAGGAATAAAACCAAGAAAGACGCTAGCTTCTAGGTACTGGAGTAAAGGGATAACAGAGAAACGAATCCTGAGAAGATTTGGACCTGGTGTTAACAGAATGGAAATAAATACATAAAACTAATGAAGAAGTAAACGAGCATACGTATTAGCATTGTGTCATGGCTAAGAGGGTTATAAGATATTTTTAAGTAATATAAATAACGAATGCTTTAACATTACAGTTCCATTGAGAGACGTTCGAGTTACATGAAAACTGCATAACAGCATACTGCAGCCAGAGCGCTTTGTGCCGGTGGATAAAGAGGGGCGGGCACCAACGATAAAATAACAAATGGTGTGTCGAGTAAGATAATTGAAAACGTATACACGTGAAACTGTACTGTTAAATGCAGTGTATGCCATGAGAATAGAAGTGTAGAAGAGAATTTCACGTATAACGTAATGTGATGAAGAGATAATTAAATATAATTACGTAACAGAAAATGTTTGTGTGCCTCACTTACCCCCTGGGATGCATTTTCAGTAACAGCTGCTGCTGGCGTGGGTGTTAAAAAGTCTACAGGAGCGTTTGGGTCGTTGACTGTAATAAAAGAAAAGGATCAGAGAAGAATTTAGGGGAGTATTTTTTAATACTGTCTCAGTCCAATGATTACCTGGGGCAGGGACAAATAATTGTGGCGACGACGCGGCCATTGGCACCAGAGGTGATGTTACAGGTGTTGGTACGTTTGATGGCGGTGCAGTACCCTTTGTTCCACTAGGATTCATCACGTCTATATAATTGGCACGCAAACTCCTTCCCTTTGGCATTTTGTACATGTTACTGCCAGTCAGTAATTTCGAGCTGTTAACCACTGACAGGTCATCTGGAATTGCACTCGATGACGCTGACGGGTTTGGAATTGTGGGAGCATTAGATTCAGCCGCTGATGCTCTGAACCCGATGTCAGTGGCTTTTGGAGGTGGAGCCAGAGGACCGGAAGTACCTTCACCATCCTCATCCTTGTTCGTCCATTTCTTAGCGACGGGATCCCAAACAATCTATTGTGATGGAAACAGAAAAGAAAAATTATAATTAATCTGAGGTAGTTAATCTATTTTTTTAGCTTATTCTCTTCGTTAGCTTAACGTCTCTTCAGTCAAGAACTCATTGTCGCGCTTTTAGAATTTGTTAGGGATCAACTACTTTTCTAATTAACAAGTTCGTTAGTGGGATCGATTGTTAAATATCTGAATGCCCCATTATACTGGCCTTTTCTCTTCCGTCTTATATAGCCGAGGTAACTACCACAAGTAACCTCGAGAGCCCTTCGCGACATAAAACATAAAACCATCTACCGTGATTCCTTGGGTGGATCAACGAGGACGTTCTTGTTCACACACGGATGGGACTTACCGTAGGGTTACTGTCGTCCGGTAAGATCATTTGATTTTTAGGCTTTGGTGCCAATTTGCTGAACAATCCACCGAACCAGGATCCGCTTCCACCAGCTGCTTTTTTGTCTGACTGCTTCTCGATGACCTTTTTCTCTTCAGCTGTTGCTTTTGATCCTGCTCTGGGTGTATCCAGGGAATCCAGCTCCTCCAGAGGATCGTACTGCTTCGAGGACGAGGGTGCCATTGATATCGTTGGCTGAGGCTGTAATAAAATATACAATTCATTATCGCAAACTTGTTCCGGCAAAGCTTCTCGTCGCTTACTGTAATAGAGTTACTTCGCAGAGAAATATGAACATATATATGCATATATCACATATATTTTGAGAGAGAGAGAGAGAGAGAGAGACCCAGTGCAAATGAAATTTACAGAGAATTTACTGAATTCTCTACTAATTACTTATTCAAGTGTTTCTGCACAACTTTAGAATCATTTCACTGAGTTATAGTACTATTACAGTAAACAACGAGAAACTCTGCAAGCTTCCAGTTTGTCTTAACACTTAGCATATGCGGTTGTTCTATTACTATATTGTTTCTATTTGACTTCAGGTTAGTCCTAACAGATGAATATGTTCTGAAAGATTATTTACAAAAAAAAAATCTTCAACACACCCTTTATATCATTTATGAACATATAGAGACACTACAGTGTGCCATATTTTTTATTAGACATTTCGAATCTTATAACAATAGTCTTAATTCTTATAGATAGCTATAATTGTAACATGTGAAACAGAATACAAGAAAGAATTGAGTACAAAGAAATACAAATGGTATTTTTTTTTGTTTAATAAATCATGGTGTGTGTTCACGTTTCAATTCTACTATACAGGTCATTTAAACTAGTTGTTCTTTTTTGGACACTTAAAAACATTCAACAATTTTTATATTACAGTAAGACTGTTAACGACACAAATAGCAAGAGATAATATCTGCCCCTCGATATTAATGTTATTGTTACTTAAAGTTCCTATAATCATCAGTGCAATCGCATTTTATTATCTGTATCTATTGTGAGTGCAAGTGATTCAATTGTCACCAACTGGTGCATCGATATCAAAGGTTTTTGAAATATTTTTTCCAGCAAGTGCATTTCCCTTACTCGTAGGACTATTTTTAATACTTCCACTAATCAATGGGATATCTATGGGAAAAGTTCCACCAAAAATAAGCGGTTTATTTAATCTTCCCATAGTGTGTCCATCATTGACATCGCACCAAGCATCCACCGTGTCACAAATTATATCCCTGCGATGTATATGAGGTGCAATTCTGAGTGCATTATTTTCATCAAAATTACAATATTCTTTCAAAGTTTTGCATCGATTATTAGTAGTGGACAAAGATGAATTATCCTGATTGTCCGATGGCAAACAAGACATATTTAATGACTCCATCCTAAAAGAACCAAACTGAATATCTAAATCGGTTGGCCCTTTGCTAATTGACTCATTTTCAGTTTCATGCTCTGAATCCTCATCAGTCGTCTCATGTAATAACTCATTTTTTTTGGGTTTACATTTCAAAAACACTGGTGGTTTTGACAATGGTGGTCTAACCACTCTTGGATCGATTCTCTTTACTCTAGGAGGATTCTCCGGATGAACTTTCTTGGGATTAAAAATCTTTGGGTAGCTCATTGTCACTTTTGGATATTTCAGCGATTGCTGACATTTATCTGATTTAACCTTAGTGTCTTTATAAGCACAGTATGTGTCTTGCAACAATGGCTTCTCGTTATTAACGTTATTATCATTATTATAGACCACGACTGCTGTACGATCGGCATTACTTGGCTCTGGTTTAATTATCGTTTTTCGTCGACGCAGCAAATTATCGCTGGCTCCCAATCTCATTCCACTATTACGCAATGCAAGCGTGGGATTACTTACTTCCGGTGTAGCTGATTTTTCTTCCTTTTCCGACTGTCCGCACGAACGAGCGGGCAAGCGAGCGTAAGAAAAGATGCGAAAGTTGTTAATTTCTATGTAATCCAAAGTGTAGGCATGATACATCTTTTAACATTTTTAAATTTTTTCTTTAATACCTCTCAACGATCAAACACGCAAGGTACTTTCAGCATAATCAATGCGATCAGAGAACATTATAAAGATTAGGTAGTGAAGTTTAATTCATGTCTATTCATAGTAATATTAATTTTGACAAGGGACTATATCAATAATAATAATGAAATATTTTTTATAATATGATTATTTTAATAATATCTTTGACTCACCTCATAATTCCATTTATCCTGTTGCTGATTATCAGCATCTGTCTGTTCCGATGGATACTGTGCTTGAGCCTGTTGTGTCTGCCAATCAGCTTGTGTGTAATCCTGGCTTGAGTAATCCTGCTGACTATATGTTTGCTGATTCCAGTAATCCTGCTGATGTTGGTTCTGCTGATATTGACTGGGATCCATACTATTATCCACATATTGTGAACTTGGGTTATAAGGATCTTGTATGTTTGTTGGTAGAGACATTGGTTGCCATTCTGATTGGGGATCCATTGTTGAACCTTCCATCAGAGAAGTTGGTCCATCGGAATAATCTGGTTGCGCTACACTCCACTTATGTTGTTGTTGTTGGATCTCGTGATGCTTCTGAGTCTGTAGTGTTTGGTGCATATCCGTGACTGTTCTAGGATCGTGTAAATCGTCCTGAATTATCTCACCAGTCTGTAATAATTTGCAGTATTGAATATTATTTAGAGTTTTAAGACGTTTTGATAAATTTTAATTACATTCATCATAGCACAATTACCTGACATTTTCCAACGATTTCAGAAAGATTGTTCAGCCATGCCAGATTCGCGGCATCCTCGAGAGAATCTTTGCAAACAGGATCGTGATATTTGATTCTGTCTCCAATTGTATAAACCTGCTCGATGAAGGATCTTTTGTATTTAGCTGGTTCATTCGTGATGTTCACCGCTATTTGTTCTATGTAAAGTAAAGCCTTCTCGATCAGACCATAGTCCACCATCTTAACAGCCAAGTCGAACTTGAAGGTTTGGAGATCGGCCAGAGTGAAACCAGGTTCGCTCAGATTCCGTGCATACTCATAGATCTCAGTAAGCATCACTGCTTCCAAGGTTACGAATTCGGAATAGGGTTTGTTGTGATTAGAACCAATTAGCACCAGCTTCCCGGCACTGGCGCCATAAGGACCAAAATCGATCTGCGCCAGGATATAGCAGAAATGAGCGCCGTGAATGTTTCCTCTAGCAGCAAGCGTATCGCCCAGGGTCGTTATAGATCTGCGGTTTATCTCAGGATTGGCTGACGTGTTTGAGATTATCATAGCTAGATGAGGCCTCCAATCGTCCCATTTTGGATCTGCTACGCACTGAACAAGAAACCGTCATTTATTATAATTACTCAAAAAGAGTCTACACTTTATACATTACCGTGACACTAGCTGGTACGCGCCCGGAGTGAAGTTGGTATAAAGTCTGAAGGGGATCATGAGCTGGCAAACTATTTGCAAAACGCGTCATAACCGATGCATGAGTTCGTTTATCCAATTTGCTGGCCAGGAACAGTGCGTGTCCCCACAATCCCTGATCCATAGCATATTCTGAAAATATAAAAAAAATAAAATATGCAGTAAAAGGTACCTTTCAAAAATCTCAAAACTGGTTTTGCTTGAAAATAAAATACCTAGAGCCTCCTGTACAAGACCATAAAGTAGGGTGTCCCTGAATTCATTGGTCATTTGCTCAACCGTCAATGGCTTCTTCGGTTTGTTTGCGTCCTCCTTTTCATGGGACGTTGACCCTTCGTGAACGGATCCTTCTCCGACTAAACTTCCGGAACGTTGTGACATAACAGATTCTCTTCTTACCGGTACGTGTTGCTTGTTTGCGTCATAAGGATACGCATCCTTGTTTCTCAATAACAAAGCAGCAATGTCCACCCCGACAACGTTCTGTATTGAAAAATAAAAACTTTTAACCATCGCAGGAATCACTGGACTAATTATAATCATACGTAATCAAGATACATACTCCGTTCTGCTGAATCAACATGATCATTAGCTCGTAGAGTAAGATGTACGATGCAGAATCATCCATATCTTCGTTAACATCGGCTTTCTTAATTTTATTCTCACAGTATTCAATGATCGTTTTCTTATGCGTCACGCCCCTATATAAAAATATTCCATTAATCAAAAAGTCTAATCTAAATGATACATGCCTTTGCCTGCTCTCTCATGAAGCACTACGAAGTATGCGTACACAAAGGATTCAGCATAATTTCATGGTATCAAGATATGCATGCAATTGGTTTTAATTAAATAGATATTTATATACGCATGCTTAGATCAGTAGACAGCTAATTACACTTGCTTAATTAGTGGTCCAGGATAGGCACGTAATTCTCGTGCAACAGGATCATGCAGCGTCAGACTGTCCACACGGAAAATGTCCACCTTGGCTTTTTCTCCATCAGTTGGATTATTCGCGTACACGTGTAAGAGTGAGCCGATAGTGAAAGAACCTGATTAACAAAATCAAAGTGCGGGGAACGGTATTACGAATTAAAAATAATAAATATATAAATTTTATAAATTATTCTACCTAGCACGTGAGCCGTGAAGAACTTTCGTGGTGCGTCGTTCAGAGAGTCCTCAAGAAGGTCCAAAGTACGTTTATCTCCGGTGATTCTAAAACAAAAATATTTTTAAAGCATGATTTCAATTATTATATAATTACTGAACGCATCTACGTGTTTATACATAAAAAAAATATACACGTGTACAAGCAATGTTCGCAGTCCAAGCTTATTTTGCTTTGTGCTGTGATGGAAAAAAGTTTTTTTTGCGGAGTGTAACTGCGTTTAGATTATACGATTCATTAGAAGTCGGGCAAGACTGCATAAGCACGTGTAATTTAAGTTTAAGTTTCAGGGCTCTAGCATTATCGCAACTGGCTTCGTACATCTGGCTTACAAGAAGAGGAACTCTAGATACTCGACTATACCCGATCTCACCTAGTCGAATTGCGACTAAATAGATTTCGTCTTCGCAGAGGGCTCCTCGTCCATCCGGGATACCCGAAATAAGAGACGTACAACGCCTTGTTGGGGGAGTTGAAGTAAATAGTTGGGTTTGCAAAGAATCTAACATGTAATTACAAATAAATGTAACTGATTCGCCGCTGAATGGGGTTTTTTGGTTAATAAAAATATGCATCATTTAAGAAAGTGACATAATAGTTAGTGAAAAGACCGTTCAATTTAGAAAGACGCTATTTACGATTTTGAAATTTTCGTTCTAGTATTTTACAATTCTTAGATCCCGATCCTGCGCAATTTAAAATTGACCATAAACAATGAAGATTAAATAATGAGGATTCTACCTGTCATCGCAAGAACTGCGTCCCGAGTGCACACTGGCTCTGTCCTCTGTGTAACTGCCAACATTTCTGGCAGCTTGTGACTGTTGATGTTGATTTGCATAATATTTGTTGTACCATTCGGCATAAGCAACAGGATTGGTTCTTCGTAGGTTGTCAAAGTAGGCATAATAATTGTTGTTGTAATTGGTACCGTAGTCGTAACCGCCATAACCTGTACAAAAGAAAAAAGTAAAAGACAATAGCATAATAAAATTATAAATAAATAAACGCTAACTACAAACCATTGTAAGCGTAGTAGGGATCTCTAGCTCGTAAATAATAATCCCGATCTCTGTCATTGTATGAGGATCGACTGGATGGCCTTGACCTAGAAAAATATTATTTAATAAAGGAAAATAAAATAGAAAAATTAAGTCTTTAATATAAGAGCAATCTTACCCTCTTCCATAAGGATCATCATAGTACTCTCTTCTGAAAGGTTCTCTAGTTTCGTATTCGTCGTATCTTCGTCTTCTGTCATCTCTCCTCCTATCCCGATCAGGATAATCTCTATCCCTAGGGAATCGTGGATCGAAATTCCGTGGATCTCTGTCTCTGCGCCTTGGATCATCCACTCTGTCTCTTCTGCGATCGTCGAGTCTTCTTCTGCTGTCATCAGGATCGTCCTTGCCTCTGACTCTTCTGTCTACATCTTCACGTCCACGTCGGTCCAGATCATCCCGACTGGGATGACGACGATCATCGTCCCGGTAAGAGGGATCACGACGATCTAGATCCTCGCGAGAATTATAAGCTCTCTCGTAATCAGGTCCACGTCGACGATCATAGAAGTAATCTTCTTCGTACTCTCGATCACGGTCGTAACTAGTTAAATAATTTATATTATATTGTATGAAAATAAATAAAAGAAAAAGTGTATATATCTAAATACTCACAATCTACCCTTCCTGTCATAATCGTAGCGTCTTCCACTAGGGCTGCCATCTCGTCTTCTATCTCGACTTTCATCGCGACTGTTACCCGAACCCTCGTCATCGCCGTCCTCGTACGAATCTCTGCGATTCGGTGGTCCAGGCACTCCCGAATTTTCAGCCACGGATGCTCCTACAGCCTCCTCGCGTTTATTTCTAGATTCATTTGGTGGGTCTTGCATCGCTGCCATAGCTTAAATGTTTATAACCAGTGAAATTAAATAAATGTCTATTAATTGATTTAAATGTTATTAATAAGACACTTACGAACTGATGTGGCAACCTCCTGAGATCCAGTTACAACCCTGGCATCGCTTCTGTCGTCGGGAATTTGCACAGACTCATTTGGAGACGCTCCACCAGGTATCTGTCTGATTCCACTATGAGTTTGTTGAACAGGATCTTCCGTTTCATTTCCTCTTCCAGGTACTTCACGAGTTTCAGCAGGTTCCGGTATGGTCTGCGACTGCGAAGGAATGCGTTCCTCACCGGAGGGATCGTTCCTGGATTGCTGAGGTGGCAAAGATCGTTCTCTACCCGAAGGATCGTTTCTACGTTCCAGTGTGTCAGAATCACCACGAGACAATAAAGGAATATTCCTTTCCTGACCGGAAGGAACATCTCGTCGTTCTGTTCTCTCAGGGATATTTCTTCCTAAAACACTTTGCTCTTGTCCTGAAGGATCGTTTCTTCTAGGATCACTTGTTCGTGGTGTCTGAACGTACTGTTCCTGACCTGTAGGATCATTTCTTCTAGGATCAGTGGAACTTGACTGGCCAGGAACTTCTCGAAGGAAAGGAATGTCGTTGGGAACTTCATCGTTCTCATCATCCTGACTTGGTGGAGTTGGTTCGTGTTCCTGATGAGAATCTGTCAGTTCGCCAGTCTCCAAGAAAGTATTCCTGTCGTTCGATGCAAACTCGTAGTTATCAGGCGCCTGGAGAAGCAAAGAATAAAGTATTAACAGTTTAGCAAATATTATTATTAATTTATTAAATGTATCCTTAATATCTACCTGTTCAACCTGAAGAGGCGGTTGAGGTTGTTGTAAGGCAGGAACTTCCACGTTATTTGCCTCCTGTCGGAAATCTCTAGAAGTCGCTGTTTCCTTAGAAGGACTTGAAACTAGCTTGGGATCGTTATCCAGGGTCTCTCTATTGATGGAATCTCGTGAACCATATATATCGCGTTCCTGTAACACCGGCGCTACTACTTCCAGGTTGACGAATTCAGAAGACTGCTGAATATTTTCATAGTTCTCCACATTCTGTTCTGGCGACCATTGTTTCTGTGGTCTTGCACGATCATTGGCATACCATCCACCTTCCGGTTGAGCAGCAGGCGTGTTTCTGTTGTACCATTGATCATATCCAGCTTGAGATACATTTTCAGTCGTTTTCGAATTTCCAGTTTGATATGTCTGATTTAGTGAGTGCTCCTGAGCTATAGGTTGACTTTCGACAGGGTTAGAAACTTCTGAGCTACCTATGTTATCAGGAGTTGCAGTGTCATTGTTAGTGTTCGATGGACAAAAACTAGAAGTAGAATGAGAAGTCCAATCACCAGAATGAGGTGGGCACGTCTCCATCTGGGAATTTTGATTTTCAAGATTCTTGTCAGGCTTATTTACAAGACTGAGTTCGTTGAAACCACTAGACAATTCACTGACAGGTATCGTGTTCCATTCTCCATCTGAATTCCAATTCGTCTCTGTCTTGTTCTGGGCTGGAATTTTTTCTGAATTATCAGAAGTCAGATTGGTATCAGGAACAGCCCAATCTTTCTGCTCAGGTATCAGCATGGGATTTATCTGAGTTTGGGCAGGAATATCATTTAAAGATGTTGAACTTCCAATGAAAGTAGCAATCTTATTTTGCTCATCCTGTCGATCTGCATTATTGGCTAAGTTCAAGGTAGATCCTGAAGCAGTAGAACCGCTGGAAGAATGAAAATGTGATGAAGGAGGTTGAACTTGTTGCCAATCATTTGATGGTAATTTGTTGGAAGTGATTTCCTGCGGTGGTATATCTTCCGGTATGTTACTAGTTTCCGGTTTGTGCTGAATCCATTGATTAGGTTGTACATCATGTTGCACATTGGGTTGTTGCCATTGCTGAGTTAAATTTATACTACCAGGTTGTTCGGACTGATTCAAAATAGTTGGCTGCCACTGAGGTGGCACGTTGCTTTCCGAATTTTGATTAGGCCACTGATTAGAAGAAACGTTACCCTGACTTGACCAAGAATTAGATGTCTCGCGTTCTTGGTGTTGACTCGACCAATTGGCAGAGCGATCATTGCTTCCTGTTTCCTTTCCTGACGGGGCAGGGACAGTAACTGGAACTTGGGGATGTTGTTCTGCAATATGTTGTACCATTTGTTGGTGCCAATTGTTTCCCATGTTCTCCACATGCTGCCCTTCTGTTGGGACATTGGATTCGAAATAGCCACCAGAAGATGTAGGAGCATTCGTGTGATTTTGCCAAGTGTGAGTTGACGAAATTGTCTGCTGATCAACGTTGTTCCAGTTGTAGCTGTTTACTGGTGGGGGTAGTGGAGGTGTCTGATTTTTTTGATTGAGCATAGCCGACGTGGGTTGCACGTAAGGTATACTCTGAGGTTGCTGTTCTGTTGACCATTGCGAATGATCTGAATGTCCTGTACTTGATTTAGCTGAATTAGGTCGGGGCGGCGTGGGATAATGCTGATTAAAACTATAGTTTGTATAATGACTGTACGAATCAGAATGATTTGGAGTGGATTCTCTACTAGCACTTCCTGGTGTATTTTTTCCAGACGAGGGATATTGATTAAGGATGCCTGCTCTATTATTGCCATTTAAATTCTTGTAATAATTGTTTGGAACTGGATTTGTTGCAGGCTGCCCATTATTCGTATAAGTAGGAACAAATTGCTGTTGTTGCTGGGGCTGAGAATCAGTCGATTGGTCAACGCTCCAATTCCAGGAGTCATTGCCATTATTTACATTCTCCGAACCCCAAACCCAAGGATCCGAGGATTGTTGCAGTTGGTTTGTTACAGGAGCTTGATGTTGGTAAACATTATTTGTTGGGATTGCTGGTTGATTTAAGGTTGGCACAGTACCATATACGGTTTGGCTTTGGGTTTCAAAACCAACCACAGCAGGATCTACTCTTGATCTGGATGGTCTCGCACGAAATGGATTCTAGAATAACATTTGACAAAACACTTTTCTGCACTGCAATCACAATAAATATTAAATATAAAAGTTACTCACGTTCATACTAGTACTGCTATAATTCCACTAATCCTATGAATTGTATGTAAAACCTGTATAAAACAAAAAATGCCAAATTCGTGAATAAGCATAGTTAAAATATGCAAAATTGATTTAAGAAAATATTTGTTAAATTCCTAATCACCGTTGTAAGGCATACAAATTATAATTATCGATAACTCTAAAGAGTTCAAGTGACTTGCACAAAGCAATATGGAAAGATGAAGAATTTTATGTGACAGCATTGAATACTGCAAACACAATCCATAAAAAGAAAACAATATAAATAACTATCAAATTTCTTCATAAAAGCAGCTTGGTAATCAGAAAATCATAATGTGGGTCAAGAGACCAAGCCTATCAAGCCCATAAAAAGAATATTTACAAACAGCTAATCAAACAATTGAATATAAACTAAACCTAACAAAAATCACAACCACGTATGCCCAACCTGATAATTATTATTACGAATAAAACCATCGAGGAATTTTTTCTGGTAAAAATCAAACACTACGCTGAAAAACAGTAATATGAGGCAGGGCAAAGTGAAAGAAGGAAAAGTCACCCGGAATCAATTTCCTACGTAGAATTGTAAATCCCCGCGGATTATATAACCCAAATCATGATAGAAGCACTTTTATGACAGCTTCCACGTCACGGCGAACAAAGGCGTAAAGAAAATAATGTAAATTACTATCGGTCAAGCGAGAATCAGCGTACCAGCTGTCCAAGTGAAGCACTTTGGCGTTCAGAGAACTATGCACCATGTCTTTCACTTACCTAGCTAACGTGTCTCGTAGGTGGGTGCGCAGCCAGGGTAGAGCATTATTTCCACAGCACCAGATTCACTCGAGGAAGTTAGCACCAGACTATATGTCAGCGAAGAATTAGTAAATAAGCCACCGCAATTATTTAGAAAACACGGATTGCACACGGATATCACAGGAACACGAACATTTCACGGGGAAAGGATGTGGGTTACGCACGTCACGGATTTTCTTTCTTTAGGTATCCGTATCGCGCGCTCCAATCCAGGATAACGTCACACATAAACTGGCATTGTTGACAGAAGATAATTAAAGTAGACATTTAACTTTTTTATAATACCTTAAGGGGATTCCAGACCTGTTATTTATCATGCGAGTAAAGCGTAAAGGAAAATTGTAAAAAAACAGGATTTGTTAAACCAAAGAGTTAAAGATACAAAAATATGTAAGTATATATGATTAAATGATTATATTTTATATTTTGTTAAAGTTAAGTTATTGATATAGCTGTCGATAAGGTGGTTTTCTGTGTTTCAGATGGTACCGTTTGTGGCTTAACTATTTTTATGTAAATTAGGCGCATGCGTCCAACTAAGAGGCAATATGTGTATATATATATATATATATATATATATATATATATATATATTTCGAGTGCCTTTTTTCCCAGTCGTGGTGGCAGTGGCAGATTCGAAACATGGCGGACGTCATCGATTGCAATTTTCCTGTTTGGGGCCTTTTGCCAAAAAAAGAGACAGGTGTCACTCAGTTTATCACAAAATATCCAGAATATGATGGGATGATACAAAGGAAACATTTCGAGTGCCTTTTTTCCCAGTCGTGGTGGCAGTGGCAGATTCGAAACATGGCGGACGTCATCGATTGCAATTTTCCTGTTTGGGGCCTTTTGCCAAAAAAAGAGACAGGTGTCACTCAGTTTATCACAAAATATCCAGAATATGATGGCAGGAATGTGGTCATTGCAATATTTGACTCTGGTGTTGATCCTGGTGCTCCTGGTATGCAGGTAAGAAAAAATATTCCATCTCAGACACGCCTCGAGTATCCTTAAATATTTGTAAGATATTTAGTCTATTTCTTTGTTTAAAATGTTTCTTTATATTTTCTTTATGAAAATTGTTAGTAATATTTTAATATTTACTTTTTTATTGTATTTTATTATTTTATTGATCATTTTAAAATTGTTTTCATATATCTGCTCCTTTCATTCTCTGAGTTTACTGCTTTTCTATTTTCCAGAGCATTGATGACGCAATTTTCCGTTTTCTTATACGAAAATGCACTAGTCATCTTGAATATACAATTTCATATATGACTTATATTATCGTTCGTTTTTATTTCTTGTTGATCTGTATCACTTTCTTATATTAAAAACATGCTTCTGTCTGTTTCTTATTATGATTAGGAACTGCAAATATTTTTTTAATAACTGTAAGATCATAAGACACATGGATAGCTGCAACTTCATAATTGAAATTTAATTTACGTCATGAAAACAGATTATTTGTTTATTGTTATATATACAGGTCTTTTACAATTTCTAATGATTTGGACTTGGAAATTTTCAGATAACAACAGACGGCAAGCCAAAGGTTATTGAACGGTATGACTGCAGTGGTGCTGGTGATGTTGATGTCAGCAAGGTTGTTCAAGCTGAGAATGAAATCATTGTTGGTCTCACAGGGCGTAAATTAAAGGTAAACTTTATAGCCAATGAAACTGTTTTTTTGCTTAGTCATAAGTTTTATAATTATTATAAGTGTAAGAAATGATACTTTACTTTAATAAGAATACCTTTATTGGGATTGGAAGTACCAGTTATTTTGGATCATTGTAGTAGTAATGTGACTTAACTAAATAATTGTGTAAAATTTTAAAAAGAAGGCTAATTAAATTCATTACTTTTAATTTGGTTACTATGATTCTGGAATACAGGATGTTATAAATAGTCTTATTACAGATTCCTACCAGTTGGGTCAATCCTAGTGGGGATTACCACATTGGTGTTAAAAATGCCTTTACATTGTATCCTGGAAAGTTGCGGGAGAGAGTTGAAGCTGAGAGAAAGAAACGTTTCTGGGATGATGGACACAAAACTAATCTGGCTGAAGCTACCCGTCAATTACAGGTAACTACTCAAACATTTTCAAGTGTAACATCAAATGTAAAAGTGAGTTTAAAAAAAGTTAATATTGATTTTTTCCCTAAAAACTCCACTGTGACGGTTCTATTAATGAAATTAATTTAAATTGTAGTCACTCATGTGAATACATTGATATGTATATACGTATACCTGATTCATCGATTGTTCAAATGAAGTAGTCAGACATTTTGATGGCTCAGTTTAAAGATAGTATTCTTAAGCGTTCCTTAAACCATGCAATTGGATCAGGCCGAAGTTTCACAATGCTATCTATGCTGGGGTTCACACACCTTTAGCTATATTTGTTTTTGGCAGTTAATTAAAGGACGTGTGTCTATCAGTTGCATAACACATGCACTGGAATGAAAGGCGATTCTCTGCCTCATAGAGAAAGGTTTAAAAATAATCGCGACTTTCTTTCAATATTACCTTAAGGTATATAATGACATTCATGAAAAATTTCTTTTATTTTCTCAAAATAAACTTTTGGTATCATTCATGTATTGCATTTATGTAATCACAGTGATTCGCGATAAAAAGAAAACGTTGACAAAATATATCTGATTTATACGCGGTGTAAAAATTATCAGAGACTGTGATCGAAAATAATCTAAATATTTCCATATTATACAAATGTCAATGAGTATATTATATTTTAGTTTATCATTTTAAGTAGCACTACAATTTTCTCTTATAACTTTCCAACAGGAATTTGAAACAAAAATTCCACAGCCTTCTACTGCAGAAGAGAAATTGGATAAAGAGGAATTGGAAGCAAGAGTAGAAGTTTTGGCGAATGCAGAAAAAAAATATCAAGATGTAGGACCGACATATGACTGCGTCGTTTTTCACGATGGTGAAATATGGAGGTAACAGAGAAATAAAAATAAAAAAGATAAGAAGATTTTATATAAAAAATATATCTCATTATCAAATAACTGTTTTCCTAAAAGAGCTTGCATAGATACATCGGAGGAAGGTAATCTCGAATCTGGTGTTTTTCTTGGCGAATATTCCATAACCAGAGAATTCGCTTCTTTGACTCAGGATGATCAATTAAATATCACGATCAACGTTCACGATGATGGAAACACGTTAGAAATCGTCAGTATGTGCTGTAAGTGTCATTATTTTCTCCATTACTGTTCTCTAAAAATCCAACCGTGTCTAACATCTAATACCACATTATAACAGTAATTTATTATTCACATTATTCACACTAAATACCATCATTATAACAGTCAGGAGATAAAAAATATAATAACCTTCCATTACAGCAAGTCATGGAACACACGTAGCCTCTATAGCAGCAGCTTATTTCCCTGAAAATCCAGAATTAAATGGAGTGGCGCCCGGTGCTCAAATAATTTCTTTGACTGTCGGTGACGGTCGTATCGGTACAATGGAAACTGGTACTGCCCTTGTGAGAGCAATCATTCGGGTCATGCAACGGAAAGAGAAAATTCACGTGATCAATATGAGTTATGGAGAGCATGCTCATTGGTCAAACGCTGGTAGAATAGGAGACCTCATGAATGAGGTCATTGACAAGTATGGAGTGTGTTGGGTAGCATCAGCTGGTAATTTAGGACCAGCCTTGTGCACAATTGGTAAATAATTATTTCACAGAACTAACCATGCCAATTGTAGTAACCACAGTTCTGAATACTTGACGATTTACTGATAAACTATTAAAACTAAAATCAGGAACTCCACCGGATATTAGCTCAAGCAGTGTCATTGGAGTTGGTGCATACGTATCTCCGGATATGATGGTAGCTGAATATTCTCTCCGGGAAAAAATGCCAGGAATGCCATTCACCTGGTCATCGCGGGGACCTACGATCGATGGAGGATTTGGGATAACTGTTTGTGCACCTGGTGGAGCTATCACTAGCGTACCGAACTTTACGTTGAGAAAGTGTCAACTGATGAATGGAACCAGTATGGCCAGTCCTCATGTTACTGGAGCAGTAGGTGTGTAATAATTGTTTAATTAAGATACATAATTTTTTTTATCAAGTATACTCTTATCAATTCTATTATATATTTCTTATCTATATGATAACAGGTGTTGATTAGCACCAATACTCTCAACTAACGTTTTTATTGTCTTTCAGCTGTTCTCATATCAGGGCTCCTTGCAAAAGGAATTGCATATTCTCCGTACAGTATAAAGAGGGCGCTCGAGAACACTGCGCATTTTGTAGATGGCTTAGATCCTTTTGCACAAGGTGCTGGACTCCTGCACGTTGAACGAGCATTCGAGAATTTGATTACATTTGCAGGATCTCCGGAAAGAGACGTTAGATTCTCAATTAATTGTGGCCTCAATAATTCCAAGGGAATACATATTCGCAATGGCGTCATCGATCGGTCAAAGGATTATGCCATCACGGTAGAACCAGTTTTTCTTGATAGCGATAATACAGGTAATGCATAGACACTTTTTCTTTGTAAAAATTATAATTGATCAATCTATCATATAATTTTTTGTGTGTCTATAGATCCTTCGAGAAAGATTGATTTTAATCTAAGGCTGTCATTGGTCTGTGATCAGACCTGGGTACAATTTCCTACCCATTTGGACCTAATGCATATGCCACGAGCTTTTGCTGTTAGAATAGAAGCTGCTAATTTGCCAGAAGGTGTTCATACGACTTGGTAAGGAATTTATTAATTATTATTATTGTATAATACCATCCGTTTTAAACGTGAACGTTCCGTCATCGTGTTTTCCACGTCTATATATCTTTGTATCATTTAATACGTATGGTATTTATTGTTTGTTATAGCATCCGTGCCTATGACGTAACAAGTATTGAGAAAGGTCCTGTATTTCGAATTCCAATAACCGCAGTACAACCATCACTTGTGCCAAAGACTTCGGTACTCCCAGATTTATCGTTCTCGAACGTCCCTTTCAAACCAAATACTATTCAACGGCATTTTATACTCGTTCCCGATGACGCAACATGGGCTGGTAATTAAAATAAGAATTCTTAGAAATATCTAAATCAGAGCGTAGTTACTATACGGTATTATCGCATCCTAATTATTTTCAGTTTTAAGGATAAAAAGCACTGAAAAGGATAAGAACGGTAGATTTGTTATTCACACAATTCAACTGAAGCCTCGAATGGCTTGCAAAACGCTCGAAGTTAACAAAATGGTTAATGTAACGTCTCAGTCGGAGACTGTTCAAGGATTTGCCGTTCAGGTAATTAGTAAGACATTCATCAGTAGTAAAACACGACTCATCTAATTTTATAAAGTGAAAAATTCTGCGTGCTAGTTTAAAAAAGTCTCACTGTTGATATATTACAGGGTGGATTAATACTGGAGGTGGTGATTGCTAAGTATTGGGCCAATTTGGGTGATATGCTAATAGATTATTGTATAGAGTTTCATGGAATTCATTTAGTCAACGGAAATCTGACAATGCAATCCGGAGATGGTATAAATCGCCTTGAATTACGAAGTTCTCTTAGAAACGAAGAAGTCGTTCTGAATGTATCCTTAAAATCATCCGTTCAGGTTTTAAGGTAAGAAACGAGTATATAGTCAAAATATACATTTGATTATTACTTATTTCCGTTGGCGATGTTTCAATCTCTTTTTACTTGCTCGACGAGTTCATCATTGTAATGCAGAGACTCTTATTTTTCCGTAGACCAACAGATTCAAAAATTTCGCCCTTACGTGCTCGCGACGTTATCCCACCGGCTCGTCAGATTTATGAACTGCAATTGACCTACACATTCCACATAGCAAAGAGCACGGAAGTGACGCCTAATGCTGCTCTGCTTAGTGATTTGCTTTACGAAAGTGAATACGAGAGTCAAATGTGGATGATTTACGACTGTAACAAGCAGCTTGTTTATTGCGGGGATGCATATCCTTCTAAAGTAAGTTTTTTTTCGTCTCTAGGTTCGATATTATTTCGAATATTATAATTTATAAATTGCAATCATTATTCAGTATGAATGATTTATAAGCCTGTGTTGAATATTAAATTTTTTAATGATTTTTCAGTATACCGTTCCCAAGTTGGATAAGGGAGATTATACTTTGAAGATGCAGGTCCGACATGAGAAAAAGGATTTGCTCGAGAAGTTAACCGAGATGGCTTTACTTCTCAACCAAAAACTTAGCTCACCAATTACTTTGGAAGTTTATGCCAGTCAATCGCAAGCCCTTGTCGGTGGAAAGAAAATGGTTACTGCCTCAATGCCACCTGGCAGTGTCATTCCACTCTACATTACACCAATGTCCAACGAGAGCAAGTAAGTTATTTATTTAGATAACATAATTAAAATCGTTTTTATTTTATCGATTGATTAAGTCGGATGTAGTGTGTTGATATTGATATAATTATTTTCTTCTTTTATCTTGCGTGACAGTACCGAGAACAAGTGAGTCCATACTTATTCTTCGTTTATTTTCGCAGTAGTATTCTCGATATTCCTTTTGCTTTGAATTTTTTAAGTGAATATTCGATATTTCGAATAATTTTGTAAGGCTATTAATAGATAATAGAAAATACATTACAATATTAATACAAATTATGAGTTACATGGGGCTAGGATACTTAATCTGAATTTTTGGAAATATTAAAAAAAAGACATTTAAATAATTCCAGTAAACAAATAAAATAAATTACATAACGAATGTGGCTTCGGATTAGTGTCCAATTTGGACGGGTGCACTGATCAAATTTTGTATCAGAAAAATACTTGCTATCTTCTTTTTAGAAGGAAGTTTTTTTTTAAAAGAACATTAAAACGAAAAACAGAATGTGTGTCTTTTAATTGTCATTAATTTTTTTACGTGCGTTTTTTTATTAGATGCCAAAAAATGCTTTAGCTTTCATTACTATGCGTGCATTTTCGGTAGTGCAGTTTTGTTAAAAACCGTAAAATTGACAAATAACGCATGCTGGTTATCGGTAAAGTACCAGACTATCTCTACAGGGTGATTAAAATGCAAACATTGGATCTTGCCTAATTAAAATCGTTACTTAAACCTTGACAAACGCTAAGACTATTTTCTTCTGTTTTTAAAAGTAAGCTAATGTTTAAGAATCGGTATTTTAAAAAATTCATCCTGCATTGCTTTAGTAAGCAGATAACAGGCTTTATGATTTTGCCGTAACAAGACATTTTCAAGAATAATCATTTAATTAAAACTTTATTTATTTTGCTTCAAAGATTCTCAAAGGGCGCTACGCTGGGAACTTACCTGCAAGGGACAATAACGTTTAGTAAGGATGACATAGGAAAGAAAGTCGATTGTCGTCAATTCAAATATATTCTTTCGGAGGCAGCTAAAAAAAGTAACAATCAGTCAAGCAAGGCGGAGAAGGAAAAAATGACGAAATGGGATGAATACAATGAGGCTCTGAGAGACCTAAAATGCAGCTGGTTAGCTAAAATGGGTGAGTACTGATAAGTTGATATTTATTACTTGACGCTTTGCTAATTTTGCAAATAGACATTTCCAATATTTCTCAAATTTGTTATATGCATCCGAAGAAATATAACCTTTAAGAAATATTGGTTCTGGCTATGAAATTCTTATGCTTATATCAAATGAATTTTTTTGTTGGATTTGATCCGCTATATAGCTCCATCAAGAAGTAAGTTAATTTTCGCAATTATTTGTTGCTGTGAATATCAATGTTTTTATTGTATTCATGTAAACTTCTGTTTCGATGGCATTAGTTTGATTTAACAATATGTACCTTAACAACCAGCTGGTTAATCCCATTGATTAACTCTGTGCTTGCCATTCTGCAATATTATATGTTCGTTAGGCGTACTGGAGTTTACCCTGATTAATTTAATTATTTTTATTTGGTTAATCTGTTTATTATGAATTATAAAAGACAGTTTAAAACCATTCAATGATGTTTAATATATTTGTCAGTAGCCTGGAGTGTGCATTTGACGTGTGTCAATGTCAAATTTGCAGAATGAGTATTATACCCCAAAATTGATGAATATCCTTATGAGCCAGATTTTGAAGAATCTCTTCGATCATGAATATACCGAAATATCATTCATAGATCGAATAGCCATGTTTCTTTATAATAATTTTTAAAATGATATTTCCTAATTACAAAAAAGATTCATGATCATTTAAAATAGTAATCCAATAACTTTGAGCATTAATTCTGGACATTACAATGAATAGAACCGGGTGAGCACGCTTCCAAGTTGTACGAAGAACTGAAGACTGCGTATCCAGATCATTTGCCCTTGTACACTTCAATGCTGACATCTTTGGACTCGGCCGAAGCACGTCGCCATGTACCTCACGATGATTTCACCGAGACTGTCCTAGAGCAGTCGAAACAGATCACGATAGTGGCCGACATTGTAATTGCTGAAGTCGATCAAGAGAAACTACTGGCGTATTATGGCTTGAAAAACGATCAGCGTTCCGATGCGGCCAAAATAAAATCAACTATGGAAAAGCAGAAGAATGCTTTAATCGATGCCCTCGTGAAGAAAGGCTGCGCTTTGGCTAGACTATATCTTAGTGCACGTCAGAAGGGCGATGGCGATGGATCGAATCAGCATTTACTCGAAGGCGTCACTTCCGCCTGGAGAGACGTTCAGAAGTTTGTCGAAGTGACAGACAATAAGGTAAATTAATGATTTTTAACTGAGATACGATCATTTAAAAATATTTATTAGACATTTTATTGTTGGGTTCAATTGTACGTCGATGACTAAGAAATTATTTTATTTATTCAGGTAATTGTACTCTCGTTGTGGCATTCGTACATTAATGGACATCATGGACGTTACATGAAACTTCTGGCTCGTTATTACGAAGAGAAACCGCTGAAGGAGATCGACGAGAAGTGCATCGAAGTGGCAAGAACTTTGGGTTGGGATCATTTGGCACGTCACTTGAATAGGAGCTTACCGACGCGTTATCCGACCACTTATAAATTATTCTGATCGGTTTAAGAACGCCCAGAGTACGTGGTGATTTCTCCATCGAGGACATACTTGTATGCGCTTCGCGAATATTTCATTTCGGAAATGACCCTCTTTAACGATGATAGTAGGATTTATTATGACCGATTAAGAATTTCACGTGGCTTCCACTCTTGTTTAGTGAAGTCTATAGTGAAATCGAGTGACTCACTTTAATATATCATTTTTTTTTTTCTTACCACAAATGTCTATTGACAAGGCTTTTAGACTTTTACTTGAGCGCTCATTGAATGGATATATCTTTGTCTTCTCTTTGATGATCTTTTACTGTTTTCTTTCTTCGATTTTGTCCGTTGTGACTGTCATTACAAAATCAGCTAAGACAAGAGCGCTTGGTCATAAGTAATTTTAAATAAGATTTCTTTTTTTTTGGTTTGTCATCAATTGCATTGTTGTTATGTTAAAACGGTCTGCTATTTAACGATACATAAAATATTAGTCATCAGGAAAGTTTCATCCATTAGTCCCATTAAAGCAGAAAAGCTTTAAGACAAGTGTCTTCGTAGTTTGATCGAAGATAAATAATTTAGCCGAATTATAAAAAACGTGCTTGTATTAATCTTAACATTAACTCGTGGATTATCACGTGACAAGCATGCCCGGAAATTCTAATCATAGCAATAATTGTGTCTAGGTTTAACTGTATAACTTGGACTGAAAAACATGAGAAAGAAGCAATGAATTTTCATTGAAAAACAAAGACGCATGCGCAAACCGGAATAAGACGACAACTGTACTTCGTCACGTTAATAATTTTTTACGATACAATCTCAATTTTTCCCTATACAGTACATCAACTATATTCAATTGTAATTCCTCGTGGATATTTTGCAACGCGAATATTTGGATTTTCAAAAATAATCGTTTCAATTTCCAAATTCCGTACGACCAGATTAGAAAATTTATTGTTAGAGGTATCAAAGATTGGTTTTTTTGTTGTGTAACTCAGGAAACAAATAACGGTGTAATCTTTTTTTTAATTAAAAATCTCTTCTGAGGGAGATTTTGATTAGAACGCTTTCCGTCTTTCCAAGACGAAGCGTAGCGGAAGCAGTATTAATGCTGCTAAAAAATATGTATACATATGTTCGCTACGTCACTTCCTCCATATGTAAAGGGCGTCTGCGCATTATCAGATTTAAGGAAAAACTTGCACGAGCTATAGTAAAACTGAATAGATGCTTTTCAATAAGACTTTAGTCACACGTGAAACGCCCCATACGCAATACGTAATACTGACGATGTCTATCTTCATATATCGCGTTCGTATTAATTCCTAACGACTCGTCCAATTTAAACGATCGTACCTATATCACTGAACTGATCGAAATGAAACTTGACTCGAAGAAAATTGTACCATTTTTATTAAATGACTGATCGTTTAGGTGATAATAAAACTGCGAATGAAATTAATTTGAATATAACATTTTATTATTCTATGAGCTGCTGAGATCTTTTCATTCCACGTAACCTTATCGATGGGAATATGTTAATGTTTTTTCTTCCGTGAATACACGTCAAAAACGGAATTCCTCTTCTTGCGTATAGGAGTGATAACGTAACACATAATTTTTGACTTTCCAAATCAATCGAATATTAAGTATCTATCGAATTCAAATATATCAGACATGCGTGGTATGTAAAATAATTTTATTTCGTTATTTCTCTATATATATTACGACATTATGTAGAATGCGCTTAATTCTTAAAAGGTAAGTTACAAGTGCGACATAACGAATAACTGTATTTCTTTTTTTTTTTCTTTCTTTCTCGAAACAGTAGTGCCACGTTTTAAGCTTCCGACTCCAACGAGACATATTACTCAAATCAAGCCGATACTTTTTAGCGTTTCATTGAAACTACGTAACTGTTAAATAATTTATTTTCGTTTCCTCTGTTGGCCGTATTTAAAATAACGATCGGCATACATTTTACATAATATTTCTAATATGTCTCATCGATCATTCGGATAGAGCGTCTACTTGCTACTACCACAGATAGGCTTTATAAATTAATAATCCGCATGACGTGCATTACGCTGAAGAGATGTCACTTTTTTTTAGATAAATACAAAAACGAAATGGCTATATTCTCCTTCACACTTTATTGAATTCAAATGAGACTATGACGCGTTAGTGCGGCGTACAATCAAGAGTTAAAAAAAAATGTATTTCAAATTCCAAATTGAAGCAAGCATTGCAAAATTATAATTTATTTTGGAATTCTACCGTGTTAAAAAAAAAGTACGATCCTCGTAATTACGTTTTCATTCATTAAAGTTTGCCTGAGAATGTTGAATTTCAATAATTAATAATTTTCATAATCGCATACGCAATACATGGCAATAAACGTAACTATTCTTTACCGTTAGCTCGTCCGGTAATGAGGATGTGAAAACAAAAATACATTAACTTCGATACGTCCCACGCGAACTTCGTTCTTCTGTAATCCTAAAATTCGCTACACACCAATTGTTAGTAATTTTGTACTAGTGTTTGAGAGTGATTAATCATTATTTATTAACGTGCTTCATTCTCCAACCTCCCCGCCCTCATTAAATAAACGGAACACTACACTTCGCTCTCTTAACGTTACATGTACCTTTTCTTTCTGTATTTTCTTTTCCGTCGCAAAGAACAGTTTTTTTATTTACACTTTTCAAAATTCCGCCTCCCGCTCTCAAAGTCTCAACGAATGTGGTCTAGTCTAGAAATATATAATCTACAAGTCTTTGATATAAGGTAGTATTTTTTTTTTATACAATGATTATGAAGTATGCGCATAGTGCGCTATATTTACAAATATGATTTACCTAAACATTAGGTAGAGAATGGATTCGAATTTCTTATGAAATTACGTCGCACTCTATATAACCAATGTATATATACTACGCTTTATAATATATAAACGCGGAATAATCGGCAATAGCTGTGTGATCGAGAAGTGGCGTTTCATTGAGAAAACATTGATCTATAGATCGGTAGAGATTTATCTAAAAGCATTAGTGCTTTCGAAATGAACGCTACTTATTTTAAAACATAATATAATGCCACGTTTCAAATCGGATTCTCTTTGTTCATTTCGTGCAGATCGAAGATCCACGCGATTTTGACACGACACAAGGGCGTCTTATTATTGTAACATGAAGTATTTACAAGTTTACATTAATGTGATTTCTTTTTTTTTTTATCATAAAAAAATTGTACTTTCGAATGCATCAACTACCACAATGACAGATTACTTGTACGTGCATAACATTTATAAATTGGTATCGTACGAAATTCGTGAATTTATCCGAGAACACGCGTAACGTATTTCAATGATTAATTGTTGCTTTAGATTTTAAAACATGCATCTTCTCATGATACTATTGAATGATCAGTTTATATATTATGATTGAGTATCATCGATCGTCTTAGAATCCATTAATGGCTTTGTCATGAATATGAAAAACTTATAATTATTATAATTCATGATTCATACTGTTTGTTTACTTAGAATTTCTAGATGTGCGGAAAATATGACAAAGTTGACACGACCTTCCTTGTTAGAATTGTAATTTTTGGCAATCTTCTTAAAGATTGTTTGTAATTTTCAATACTGTATCTCGATGATTTTTAATGATGAAAGAAGAATGAAGAAAAATAATATATCGTACAGTTGAGAGTCTGGACAGAGAAAAAATGTATTAATCTAGACAAGTCAGTGTTTAGAAATATCAACTGTAAATACAGTTAACATAATCGTTCCCACTTTTGACTACATTTCTCAATATTTGCCTTTAATTTGCTTAGCTATTATATATTATCCTATTACGTTAAACTGATTCAATTCGCGTCTCGTTATGTTTGGCAGTATAGCACTATGGATTTCAATTTGCCTTGATTTACTTTGATTCATTCTATTTTTATTTTCCTATCTATGACCCTTGGGGCTGAATAGTTATTCCGACTACAGTTAAACTTTAAACCTTGGGAGACTCCGAAGGATAAAATTAATTTGTAATCAGACTAACCTGTCATTAAGCTTAAACACCAATAGGTAAATCGATGGTCCAAAACATGCCTTACATTCCCTGCAAATTGCTTATCGTCCCACTAACTAAGTCACCTTATCTCATTTACATTCTTAAGAATCACGTTACTTGAAATAAGTCTCTGTATATTTTCTAAAGATGACTGACAGATCATCAGTATATTCTCTCTTCACTACACTCTAGCCTTAAAATTCGACACTGGTTACTAACTTGTTCACAGACATCACTGATATTTAGCAAATTGTTTGTCATCTCTTTCTTTTACTACACTCCGTCATCAGATTACATTTATATTACTTGAATTCAGACCATCATTATGATCAAACACTATTATTTAATGTACTCCATCTTCATCTCTTCTTCATTTCTATTACTGTTTCTTACACTGGTCAATAAATGTTTAATATATCGGTATTATCTCTTATAACTTGGTTATTATACTATTTCCTCTTTAAAAAAAACACGTTTCACTTTATCACGTTTAACTGGTTGGATTTATATTGCGGTAAAAAAGATGAAGTTGTTATTGATGGGTCTGAATAAATGGGCGACGCCTTCTGGCGTCCTCAAATACGTCGTCACACGTCAATCTGAACGTCACTGTCCTCGGCTTCGCTCTCTGTGCTTACCATAGCATCTTCTCCAACGAGAAGTGCTGCGGGTAGGTTTTGGGGAACGTTGTCAATATCCAGCCTGGGTGTTGAATATACATTGAGAACTTGAATCGTCGTTGGCGACGTAGAAAGACACTGTTGGACCGAGGTCAGAGGATCTGAAGTTAACGAGTCGCAATCTAATGGCGTAGAGAGCTGTAATTGCAAGTTGTGCAATTCTGGTATGTGAGGTCGAATCTATAAAATATTCAAACAGAGACATTATAGTATAACTAATCAGTTATCTGGGCCCAATGTACGGTGTAATTGAAGAATCACTTAACAGGTTTGAATTGAGTATAAATAAATAAGTAAATACCTTCAATCCATCCGCTGTGTGGGGATTCCTACATCCTCTACATCGGCATTCAATACAAGGTTTACTTTCAACGTAGCAAGGACATCGTTGCCCGCAGCAAGTTAACTTTCCAGGTATTGCAGTTGCATTCCCACATCTGCATCCTTTTCTTTTACTCCTGGTGGAACTAGATCGGGGTTTCTTAAAGCTGCCCGAGGACTAGTAGATAGAGAAATGCAGTTTAGAATTCGTGTATTGATATGCATGCTCAAAGTGTAGAACTCAGCAATAATAAGCTAACACGAAAGTTTGAAGTAGTACAAAAATATTGAGATGTGTTTTACATTGATGAGTATGGTATTGACATTATTATTAACTTTTTGAAAAACTTTCGTGTTAATGATTGGTATGGGGCCGAAGAAGTTGCAAATGGTTAATTTGAATTTTTTTTGACTGGTTAGTGCAAACGATATGAACGGTGAATATTGTAAGTACATAGTTATTTGCTTCTGTAATTTTATACCTTATAAGTAATGGTTATTCAGACATTTCGTGCAACATTGTATACGATTCAATTCCAGTAGAAGTATTACTTGAAAGTTTCACTATCTTATAAGGCATAAGGCAAACTGTATATCGATTGAAATTACTTTGCTGCCCTTCGAAGACTTTTTCTGAGAGGGAGTCCCATATGTAAGGTGGGAAGGTGGAATGCATTTTACCCCTCCTACAGAGCTCTGTGATGTTCCATCTGCCTCTTGATGTGTCATCTCGGTATCCTCTGCTGTTGTGGCTGCAGCTTTGCGTTTTATAGTAATTTTATTACCAGAACCAGCATACATCACTGAGTATATAGAGGAGCCATTTGAAACTGTTCTGATTGCTGGAGACTCTGTGTAAGAAATTTAGTTTGATTATAAAATATTCATATGGATATTTTTATAGAATTATAAGAGACTAAAACACTTTCTGTAGGTTCATACTGTGTCACAGACAATAAATTCTTTAATGCTTTGTCTGTGATATCAATAAACAGATTGTAAGCACTCCAGCTGTTATTCACTAGATGCAACTAGTAATACTATTGAAATGAGCATTGCCAGATGGAAAATGAAAGTAGTTCCCGTTCAAGAAATAGATTAGAAGATACTAAATCTGTGTGAGTACAACAAAAAGCTATTTGGCAGAACCCACCAGGTACATTTTGTGGAGTAGGTTCGGTAGTCTGTACAGAATTGGCTTGGGTCTGCGTAGAGGTAGTACTTGTATAAACACAAGGTAAAATAGAATAAGCAGATTTGGAGAGACCAGCATTGCTCTTGAATTCATCCTTAAATCCAGCACCTTCCTGAACCAGTTCCATGAGACTGTTTGCTCCACTCGTGGATGTGCCATTGCTGGCAGAGTTGGATGCTACGGAGACGACCAGACTGCGATAGATGGCAGTACTTGTAAGATATTCGCAAAGCTTCTTATAACACTGAAGAAGTATTCGAAGTTGCACGTTCTCCACATATTTTTCATAATCTTTACACCATCCACAGGAAGGCTTGAGTTTCTTACGGCCACCACGACATCCTCGGCATACATGATGCTGGCAGTTTGTCTCGGTTGGTGTGTGAGGCTCAATTAATAAATTTGAACAGACGGTGCAACTCAAACTTTGCCTAAGGTAAGGAACTAGCCTGTATAAGTCCGTCCAGGAGTTGGGATCCTCGGCGTCGGCTTGCAGGACGAGACGACACGTCGACACGTAGAGGCTCGTCGCGTTCATTTTCGCGGAATTAATAATGCGCGGGTTTTCACGCCAGCACGCTTTTTCTCTTAGTTATGCCATGTAATTACGATAAACATTGCTCTGCGGCATAACCATCTTCCTGCGCAAACAAAACATGCGGCCATGTTTTGTGCTCGAGGATTGCGGTGAATTTGTGTTATTACCAATTTTTGAATGAAAAAATTCCCTAAAATGCGAATCTGTTTGCCCGATAGACGGTAACGCGAATAATATAGTACCGGAAAGATTGTACCCCATATTTTGTATTTTTTTTCTAGCACAAACAATTCTCCTATATGTTTATTTTCATATTGTCTGCATCAACCCTAATAATGCGAATTCACACAAGCATCTGCGACATTTCTTAAAGGCAAACGTGTCGGCACTTAAGGTCTGGTGATTTTTTCATTCAATCCATATCGAACATATTGTGTCATATTTCTCTGTTTCAAATGAATCTCCTTTAAATTGATAAATAAATGATTATAAACTTAGCAAAATATGTTAGATAGTCCATTATGTTGAGCAAAACGTGCAAAATTTGTGTTATTAAGAATTATAAGCGATATTTTTCCTTGGTTTAAAAATATTATGTTGGCAATGTGATTATCCGCGCGTTATTTCAATATCTAAAATGTCCCTAGTATATCGCATCTCCCGAGTCTCATTAAATTCCGGTTGATTGCGGTACAATGGGCGTTTGATCGCGTAAATGTCTAATCTTTGTGGAGCTTTTTATTCTATAAATGAATATTGTTGAAGAACTCAAGTTACTGAAGGTTTCCATAATTTTCGTGAATATTTTTAAAGCATGATATCAATCTACGGTCTCCCATCAACGTCGCGTTTCTGTTGCGATTCATTAAGTGATATTTAAGGGAGCAGATTCAGTGCACTTTTTGACGGTACAATTCATTTTTTTTTAAATATTAAACCAATTTGTTAGATGAGAGAAACTTTTTATTTCTTCCCCATGAGTTTCATCAAATTTATTACTTCAACTTTAATATTTTAGGTTAGGTTTTATAATCGCAGAAATGGCGGATAAGGCCATTATGAAGGTACAGTACTATGTTGCTCATACCTTTTAAGAATGATAAAATATTATGTTGTTGTAAATACTGTTAGCAAATTAGGAAAATTGAACGGTTTGATTGGTATTTAGCAAATTGCTGAGCAAAAGCTGAAGGCATTTTCCATTGGTACAATGGGAAAGAGACCTTTGAGTAAGAAGGAACTTGAGGAACAACGAAAGAAAGAACAGGAACAAGCTGCTGCTCAGGTGAATAGTTTTAGGATTTGTTATTTTAACGAATCACCTAACAGTATTCTAATAAATTAATAGTTATGAGTCAATTTTACAGTTATAATTGACTGATATATTTTTATTCATAGAGATATTTCAAGTCTATATTTTGTCTTTTTCATCTGCAGGCCTTTGAAGAGTTTGTTGCTACATTTCAAGAAACACCGAACAAAACAACAAGCAAAGTCTGGGTCAAAGCAGGAACATATGATGCAGGCAAAAGACGTAAGAAAACTTATCAAGTTTTTATATATTTTAATGACATTTTGATTTCTACTGTTTTGCTAAATTCAAAAAGACTGATATCTTTCCAAGAACATTATATTTTGTCTCATTGTAAAACCAATATTTTTGTAATTTGTAGAGGAGGATACAAGAGAAAAGGGGAAGCTTTACAAGCCTCAGTCCAAAATTTCTGAGCTTGTGGATAGTCGATCGTCTGCTGAGCAAGCTCAGGAATATGCAAGGCTTCTTGGTTCAAACGAGCGGAAGCTTGATCGACTGGGAAAGAAAAAGAAGGAAGGTGAAAAGAAGAAGAGCAATCTGGAACTCTTCAAAGAAGAATTGAAGATGATTCAAGAAGAGCGGGAAGAAAGGCACAAATACAAAGGGGTTGTTAAAACTGTCATTTCAACACAGTCCGAAGATCCTATGATGGCTGCTCTGAAATGTGTTGAAGGTAAATACATCAGGTTCTCTTATTATATGTAACTTACTCGTGAATTGGTTCTATTCCAACTAAAAGAAAGTCGCTTGTGCAACAAAAAGTTTAAAACAGTGCGAGTAGAAGTTATGAATTATTATCAATAATACTTTAAGCAATGGGCAGCAGTACTTTGTTCATAGTCAAAATAAGTTAGAGCCCCATAGTCTAATAGCAATTTCGATAGGTGGTTTATCTTCTTATCCGGACCCGCGAAAGGCTAACCTGCGTAATTTCATCGACGATCCCCACCTCCTATCTCTGATCTATGAGGGTAATATCCCAGTCCCTACATTTACATATTTATACACAATGCATAAGGAGTCCATAAATTTCCATGTTAGACAACAACAGAAATGTTGCTTGAATTACATGTTAAAATTACTTTTGAAAAAATATCAGAATTCACGTTCTTGGTTTGTATCTGTACCTTAACAATTTTCGACCAAATCATAATATTTCCAATATTTATAGATGGGTCCTTTGACAATGGTGACCCTAATACCACAAATTTATACCTGGGAAATTTGAATCCAAAGGTATGTGTCTTTTTTAACCTGTTATCAAAATCGTGGCTTCTAAATGTATTGTTGAACATAATTTTAAATATTGAAAAACTTAACAGATAACAGAACAACAATTGATGGAAATATTTGGCAAATTCGGACCATTGGCGAGTATAAAAATTATGTGGCCCCGTAGCGACGAAGAAAAAGCTAGACAAAGGAATTGTGGTTTTGTGGCATTCATGAGTCGGAAAGATGGTGAAAGGGCTTTGAAGAACCTTAACGGTGAGTGAACTTTATGTATTCATTACCTAAACTGTACATCCCACTTTATTTACCGTGAATATCCTTTCAAAAATGTGAACAAAAGTAATTGTATGACTAATAAATTCGTTTAATCAGGTCGCGACATAATGCAGTACGAAATGAAACTCGGTTGGGGAAAGAGCGTGCCAATACCGCCATATCCAATTTACATTCCGCCGGCTCTGATGGAAATCACGCAGCCACCACCTCCTTCAGGTCTTCCATTTAATGCCCAGCCGCATCGCCGCGACAGACACAAGGTACACCTAATCAAAGCCAAAGGAGCACGTATAATAAAGCGCTCAATTACAGTTCTAATTGAATTCGTTTTATTACAACTGACACTTACGATAACATCCCTTGACGTAACTAACTTATTCGCGATTTTTTTATCGCAATGGTCATTTTTTAAATGACTTAGACAACCGGTTGTCCTCCTTAGACTGTCATTATATAAAGTCATCGATGTGGGACTGATACTTGTATTCAAATCCTCATCGGAGCTTCTGGGATGACTGGTTGATTGATTTATCAGGTCAAGTGAGATTTGGGGTTTTTGTATTAATTTAAAATACTTTAGATGATTAGTAATTTTATGTGATTATATCTATTAAAAGATTATTTTTTTTATTTATCCTTGATCTTCAGTTTTTAAAAGTTCTTCTTGTAAATAATGTATTTATTATTCCATCGCTGAATTAGCTCATGTAAATGTAGATCTAGTCTAGAAAATGAGATTTCCAAAAGCTTACAAAAACCCCAATACTCAATTTTTGTGCTCAAGTATGTGTACCGGTGATTTTATTAAGTATGACCAAAATATGGTTAACTTGTTCGCGAAGGATTGTACTTTTAAACTGTTTCTTATGCTGAATAATGATTTTCATGAACATTCCATCGGAATCACCACCGGAACCGTGTAACCATGTTTTTGAAACATAATCTCAGATACCACGTATCCGCAACCTCCAGAGCGCGGACCCCCAGGAGAAGGAAAACTTTGAAAAGGTAAAGCCATTCTCTTCTGTTAGAACGTACTCAGAGCATTTTTCTCAAATATTTCTACCGATCGCCAATCAATTCAGTACTGTGATTCCTCCCTTATTATTTCTCACCCCCTCATTTGTGTTTGAACATTTATTTTCTTTTAGTCCTGAATACACTTCTGTCCATGTTGATGATTATTATTTTGATATTGTGAATCGTTTTCGGTAAACTCATTAACTGGGGATAAATATGAATATTTTTCGAATTCTTTCATTCCAATAAATTCAAGTCTGTGCAAGTAAAATGTTAGTACAGAAACTTTGGTTTAGCTCGATTGTCAGTATCGCTATAACGCTTGGATAAATGTTTAAGAAATATATCAGAGAAAGGTTTTATCCAGTTTAAAATCATTGGAGGGAGCAAAGGGTGCAAGAAACTGATTTTTACTATGAAACATCAAGTTACCAAAGACCGAGCAAATCCAACGTTCCTTCCAAAAGAATTTTTAAATAAAAAAAAAAGAAAGACAAAAGTTGCACCGCAAGACCCTGACTTGATAAAAACAGTGTTTACTCCATAAACAATGGGTAAGTTCTGGGTAACATCCTCAAGTGACACACTGTATTTATTGAGTGAAATTGAAAGAAAAAAAAAAATCAAAAAGGGACAAATTAACGGTAACGAAAAAGAAAGACACGCAAAATGACTTTTCTCTACTATCGTGATAACGTGAATAACAAATCCTAATGAAATGAAAGGAAATGAATGAATGAATGAAAAAAAAATGACTCCCCACAAAAGCGTTAAATAAATGGCAGCATCTAATCCACCTTTACAAATTGTGTTGTGTTCGCTCATCGGCGTCCGTACTCTCTGTGTCACCCGGGGCGCAAATATTGGCATTGGTCTCCGGCTCAAAACACCTGACTGTCAACTATCTCTGTTGCACTGTAATCAACTGTGATCGCTCCGTGGCATCTTCACAGATTTTGCAGAATGCCGTTGTCAAAGTGGTTATTCCGACGGAAAGGTATTTAGTCTTAGTACGATTAGCCCGACTTTGTCTGTAAGTATGTGGTCGCGGTCTTACGACACTGTCGTCAGGAGCGTAATTCGAGTTTTTAGCGCACATCCCAATCCCCGGATGCTCGGGCAGTCCTTAATCCGTCTTGTGCGTTATAGGAACTTAGTCATGTTGATACATAGAATGGTGGAATTCGTCATTCGCGAAGGCCCAATGTTCGAGGCGATGATCATGAACCGCGAGCTTAACAATCCCATGTTTAGGTAAGAATTTTGGATTCTTTTTTCTTAACCTTATTTACGTTTGGGCTTCATGCGCTGATTTAATATCTTGTCCTCCGTTTTAGATTCTTGTTTGAGAACTACTCGCCTGCCCACACTTACTACCGATGGAAATTGTATTCGATTCTGCAAGGGGATGGCCAGAAAGAATGGCGAATCGAGGATTTCAGGATGTTTAAGGGTGGAAGTGTTTGGAGGCCTCCGCCTATTAATCCGTGGACGCAGGGGATGCCTGATGAATTAATAGAATTGGAGGAACGACAGGAGCCTAGGAGGGGTAGCTTATCAAACAGGTAATTCATACTGAGTGGATATTTGTTTTTTTCAATTAATTCTAAACCAGTATCGATGCATCACTTGTGGAAAGAGAAATTTATGAACGTCCGGTTTGTTTATTGCATTTACGAGATTACATGCCTTGTTATTCATGACTATCTTTTAAATTATAGTCAAAGAGATCGTCTGGAAGATCTCTTAAGAAATATTTCTCCGGAACGGATAAAAGTTGCCGAAACGATGGTCTTTTGCATCGAACACGCGGAGGCAGCCGAAGAAATTTGCGATTGTATTTCAGAGTCCCTTGGCATTTTGCAAACTCCGGCCAACAAGAAAATTGCTCGGCTCTACCTGATATCCGATATTTTGCACAATTGTGGAGTCAAGGTGACCAATGCGACCATCTACCGGAAAGCGTATGTGAATTATTGTTAAACCGTTGAATAATTGCAGCCATGCAGATGGACAATAATTTTATGATATTTTATTATTTCTTTAAACACTTTTAAATCAGATTTGAGACCAGGTTACTTGATATATTCAATGAAGTCCATCAAGCTTATAAGCAATTTGACAGCAGACTTAAAGCTGAGGGCTTTAAGGTTCGTGTGATGAGGATGTTTCGAGCTTGGGAGGACTGGGCTGTTTATCCTAGAGAGTTTCTCGTTAAGCTACAGAATGCATTCCTGGGCCTTGTTATGGTATATTTAATTATGGTTTACCATACACTTTTTAAACCTGAGTGAGAAGAATATCTTCTGCTTTGTAATATTGGTAGACGATGCATATGAGAATCATTGATAATTTCAGATGGATGAACCAGAGCCGGAGAATGATGAAGATATAGATGGAGCACCCTTGTCCGATGTGGATGGTGATGCTGGTGAAGATTTAGATGGAGTTCCATTGGATGGAGCAGCTCTTCTCAAAGGAGCTATGAAGCATGGTTTAACTCCGCAGCTGACAACTAATTATGATGATATCGATGGAGTGCCAAGTAAGGTCAACAATTGTTAGACCGATTAGAATTCGATTAAGTATTTTAACTTTCTTTGGAATTTTATTAATTCATCATTTTTTCATATATTAGTGGATGAAGATATCGATGGGATACCTATGGATGACGATGATAACATGGGTACGCTCAATAAGGAGGATGACAAGAAGCCATCGATGCCTGCAGGTTTTGTACCTTCAAGATGGGAAACTGTTGATCCTGATCAGGTTAGATACTTAAAAAAACTTTTCTCTTTAAATATATAACTTAGTCTTTCAAAAATAATTGTGTAGTCCTATCTTGGACGTTGGATCAATGTTAATTTATATTTATCAATTTATTATAAAGGTTGAGGCCCAGGCAATGACTACTAGCAAGTGGGAAGAATTGGGTCAAAATGATGACTCCAATTCACAGGATGCCAGTATGGATTCCAGGTACATATAACAATTTATTTAATATGGTCCAATTGCGAGATTAAATTTCTGGAATGACTTTTTTAAAAGCTTTTCTTTTGTGTAACTTAGGGATACATAAAGTAAATTTATGTTCTGTTTTAGTGGTCGCGATTACAATGAGGAGAGACGTAACAGGCTACGTGAAATCGAAGTGAAGACAATGCAATATCAAGATGAACTAGAGAGTGGTCGAAGGACTCTAAAATCTGGAATGACAATTCAAGGTCAAGTTGAGCATTATCGAAAAAAGCTTATCAGAAAGGTAAGTGAGAAAACAAAGCTCAAAGTAATACAGAAACTAATCTAAGGACAATTTTCACACACAGTACGCCCTGCAATCAGAAAGGGATTTAAAAGATCTGAAGAACGATGATCGTGACGATGATCGAAGAAGAGAGAAGAAGCACAGCACAACACCGGAATCACCAGGACATCACAGAGATCGGAGGCGAAACTCACCAAGCCCGCCATCGAAGAGTAGCAGTAGATACAGGTAAATTAAAATTAGCATTACATTAACAATATATTTCTTGATCACTTGATAACAATCACTGTACGGTTTTATATATTTCGTCGTAGATCTCGAAGTAGGTCACCGCGTAGCAAGCGTCCTCGATCACGTTCGCCGTACAAGAAACGTGCACCAGTAACTCCATCGCCGCCACGCATCCGACGAACACCATCGCCACAATTTTCATCGTCAAGAATGAATCGGCGATCACCCGTTAGTGAACGAGGTGATAGGAAACGACGTGCAAGATCCCCATCGCTATCACCACCACCTCCTCCTAGAACCTCGACTTCTAAGCACAGAGCGAATAGTCCTCCTTCGCCATCTCCCAGGAAGCACAGGCACAAGCACAAATACTGATTAGTTATTGAATCCTTCTGTCCTTTTGCAAGTTTCTGCGAGTTTCTAAAACGAGATCACCTAACTTAAATATTGACTACGCTCGGGAAGTTTCCAATCGATCATATTTACATGAGACTATTGAACTCGCTGAATAATATTTTTTTTTTTTTAATTCGAATATGACAATTTGCGAAACTGATAGATACTTGCACATATTTTTTTCTGAGTGCAGTTCAATTCATGAGACAGTTTTGAATACTTTTAAGTATCCATTTTGGTCCATTTGATGCACGAAATTATAGAGATACTGCTGGGGCGAGATTCCGATCTTTCGTTTGGAATTAACGTAAAGTTATTACATCCTTTGCTCATATCCATTCATTTTTCACGCGGAAGTATCATGTTTGAAAATGGCTGAAACGTTTGGAAATATTAAGAAATTAGATGGACTTGTATAATTGTGATTTAGAAAAGAACTTTGAGTCTTTTTCACAATTTTGTTTTGATAGAAGACAAGCCAATACTCTGTGTTTTATAAAATTAATCTACATCGATATGTGCAGTATTTACGAAAATAGTTGAACGTTTATCATATTAGTTTTTTAAATTAGCTGAAAGAATGGATATTCTGTCTTTTTCTAGCAAGTCGTAAATCCATTAAGAGAATCCTTTGCCTGATTTTTCCAAAATTATTATTGTACATAGATTGGAGTTTATCGGCAAAGGATTTTAATTCTAATCTATTGTTTTTTTTTTTCCAATCATGACGCGAGCTCGATATTTAGGGAGTGTTTCCAAATGAAACGGTCCGCATTTTGTGTTCACGCGTATCAAAAGTCATGTAAACTGGATCGTTGTAAAAATATGATGGAAATAAATTAAAATCTAGAAATTCTATGACTTATTTTAGGTCTTACAAGTAGTACCCCTTCGTCTTTCGATCTTTTACTTTTAATAGTTCATATAGTACATAAAACAGATTGGTATAGTGGAAACACGAAATTTTGAAAATAAAAATGTAACTATCACCTATTTAAGAGAATTACCTACTAGTGAAGGCCCCAAAGTGAAGACCATTGCTAAGCACCGATCGGTAAGATTAATCTTATTGTTTTGATAGTTTTATATCTCCTCCAGGGTCAAATACCAGAGACATAGTTGATGCTCTTTATTCAAAATTATAATCCTAAAGTATGCCGTAGGAGGGTGCGCTTGCCGATCAGCACTCCACTGGGAGGGGGTACTGACTGGTATGCGGAAGAATGTACAATGTAAGTTTTAAAACGGAATTCAGTCTTCCGTGGTCTTCCGAGAGCCGATCGCCTGTGTGGATCTCTTGAACGCCGCGTCCTTCCGTTCTTCCTTTCGCCCCCTCTCCCTCCTCTCTCTCTGTATCACTTTTGTGATTATTTATTCATCACATCCTCTTCTCATCTGTCCGCTAAGGTATATTCAATTAATCATCTACTTATATCTCTAGCGCGACCTCTTTTTGTGTTACATATTCTCTCTATTTCTTCTGCTAGACTATACCTTGTTCGTGATATCATTTTTTTATCACTGTCAACTTCGCAATAAATACGCCAAGACGATTTGAGCAATGGGGAGTCATAGGTTGTCGTCAACATCCCTTACTGGACTTTAGAAAAACAGTCACGTCAATCTGCGTTCGTTTGTGCTATTACACTTGGCGTATGAGTTTATTTAAATTTGGCAAGTAACTTCTAATTACTTTCCGTTAGGAACACTTTGCCCGCTGATCGACAGTTAATAGGGATTCGCTTCCGATGACGAACGCGGTTCATTACGTCTATCCTGCCCGAGTTTCGGCTTATGGCTTTGTTTTCTGTCGATTGTAACGTTCGTAACAATTGTTCCCTATTTACATTGTCATCATCTTTCTCCTGAAGCTTTCAGCCTCAGGCCTTAAGCCCGTTTCACGTAATCTCTTCCTATACCCTTTACTCTTTACCTACACTTCCGAAAAAACAACACAGTAATACAATCTGTTCAAGTAACCGCATCAGAGTTATTGTCTATCGCGCGCGAAACTACATGTGTCGATCTTAGTCTTAATAAGTGAACTAGTCTGTATCAGAAAATTCGCCCAATGTAAAAATAATCGACTCGAATCGTCAAGTGGTCGCGCAAGCGGATCTCCAATGGATTAAAAAAACGGAGTGGACCTGTGAATTATGAACGTGAATAAAAATTTAAAATACGAAGAGGACACACTCAATTCATCGAAGACGAGGATCCTGTGGTGAGTACCGCTTTATTTAATCTTTATTTTCTACTCGCAATAGACGTCTGCCTAAGTGGCCAACCCGAAGCTCTCTCTATATTTCTAAAATTATAGTTTCACCGGCCTGTTTGTAATTGTTCTTCTGTTATTTTACTTATTATTCTAATAGTTGCTACCATCTTTCAAAATATTCGTAGCCTTCACATCTCAGTCGTTAACTCGATCTACAGACTCATAAAACTTTGCTCAACATGTTCCAAAGAATTCCGCCAGATGGCGCTGTCAAACAGTCCTGGGAAAATACCGGCGGCTGCAGCGCGTTACAGTTATTCGACAATTTGAACGTTGCGAAGTTTTACAATTAGTTCCAAACAATTCCTCTAGAGCGCACTACGTAACACACTTCCACTAATAAGGCGTCCCGTTCCAAATTATTCCCAAGTAAAATCTTCAGTCGGAAGAAAATGATAAGCGCCATGATTTTGATATCGTCTAAAACCGTAGAGCATCTCCCTATTAATATCTGATTTCAAGCATAAAATTTCGCTACTCCACCTGCCCCCCCCGATCCTTATTCCCATATCTGCGACCGTTAGAAGATATACCCTCGTGACAATAACCGCCGTTCCTAGAAAAATCTGACACGCTGCCTTCGTTAAAGTAAAAATCTACGGAAGTCTCATATCGAAAATATCTTAACGATATTAATATGCTTCGGTATGACGAATATTTTATCGATAAGACCGCACCAGTTATGGGGGACAAATTCCACAGTGGTATTCGTGGAATACAGGAGTTTATTTATTTTTTTTTCATTCCGTCTCACGTGCTCGTAGCTGCACCGAGAATATTCAAAATTTTATTTCCTCCACCATTCCCACCTCGTCCGAGTAAACGTTCGAACGTACATTTTCTTTCGAAAAAATCGTTTAACGCTCGCGGCCCAGTGGATTTGGCAAATTTCCAAATATAGTTACAATTAATTCGCGAATTTCGATAAATCCCAAACGTAAAAATCCAAATATGCAATTACGATCCACCGCACGTACCATACGTAATTCTTCGCTGAACGCCATGGAATTTCTATGGTGTAGTTCATATGGGAATACCCGAGCTGTTCGTTTCCCTCGCACACGTGCAAATCAAATTGCCTCCAAGTCCAACACTATGAAGGATTCCGTGGGTTGCTGAGACTCCCCTCTCCTCCCTTACCCAGCCCCTCACCTCCCGCCTCCCCTCTCCGCCTCAAACCCCATACCAGCCCGTCAACGTCACAACTGGATTGCTATCATGAATAGTCAACGGTATGACATCGGAACGGATCGATCAAAAGCACCAATAATTTCGTTATCATTGCAATCTCTCTGTAATCCACTCGCACTTCGACCCCTGGAGCTAAGTGCAACAACAATGGAAAGGGACGAAGGGAAGAGAAATAAATTTTTAAGGGTGTAAAAAGGATTCGGTCCAGATCGTCGAAGGTGGATATTGGTTGTTATCCTTGCGTATATATATATATATATATATATATATCTATAACAGGGATTGTAGAGAAGATTCAGTCTCATAGAAATGTAGGGTGGATCTAGACTGGATTGTTTTTCTTTTTTACAATAGTTACCTTTAGCCGTATGAGCATAGCAACCCCTAATATTTTAAGGGATGAAATTATCGAACGAAATAATCACCCCACCCCCCGCCTTTTTTCCCCCCCTTCTCGTTGGCAATTTTTTATCTACTGTTATACCTGTCCGAGAATTTATTTTGGGAAACACGCGATAGGAGGATAGACCAAATTGTACGGATCGAGGGGGCGGTTTTGGGTTGGGGGATGAATTTTCGAATGAAATGATAAAGAAAAATCGACGGCAGTCACGTGCTCCGATAGTCGCCGGGGTAATTTTTGATCGGCGAAAATTTAGCGTACGGGGGTCGACTCGCGAATGGCAAATGTAATTTTGTGGGTTTTGGGTGAACTCGTTACCCCGGAAGATTGACAGTTTCGCGCAGCATCCCGATTTTCGTTATTCGATTCACCGTCTACACGGGATTGGCGATTCGTCGAGATAAGTTTATCGGGTTTCATTTAATTGACCTGAACGTTTTTTGTTTTGTCGGACCTGCCGAATATCTCGAGGCGTCGATTGCGATTTGGGGTAAATTCGGAAATCGATAACTTACTTGCGACCTTCACTCGAGTCAGAGTCAGGTTCGAGTATCTTTTGGATATCCTTTAAAATGTTCGATCGTCAAATCCGAATCGGCTTATCTCGACGTTCCTCGTCATTGACGAACGTCGAGTGACGTATTCTCGAAGGCTGTCGGGCCTATTTGTCAAACCGTACCTTTACGCTTGGCGAGTGACGACACCGACAGCCAATCGGAGGTACGGATACATCGAGAGTCGCCGTGACGATCGAAATTTTTATAAAGTCGTGCACTTTTTTTTTTTAGGGAACGAAAGTTTTTTTTTTTTTTTTTTTTTTTGAAAACCTTTCAAGTCACAAATTCAAGTGACAGGGGAGACCCTTATAAATATTGCAAGCCACGCAGGGCGTAGTTGTTCAAATACGAAAGGTCAGGTTGGTAATTGACCACTTAACGAGGTCGGAGCGGGGTGACGTTTTGTTAAAGTACAATATAAATTTGCCTCGAACGAGGTTAATGGCCGAAAAATGAGAAGAACGAAGGAAGAAAGTCTGGCCTTCGGTTCGGCAGGTAGGGAGGAGTGACGTCACGATCAGCCTCAAAGTACTTGGGCTATCGGCGGCACGAGTTTGTCGTGTCAGATTCGATGACGTCATTACTTAAAGTTTGACAGCCAATCTTGCGTGCAATTAACGGCTACGGACTTTCCAGGGGCGACGGCGGATTTCGTAGCGCGCGGCTGTAACTTCGCTTTGGCTTTGTATACATACATATGTCCTATGTACTACAATACCGTATCTGGGAAATTTAGGCAACCCTACGCTCACTTATCGCGCTATATTACTCCTGGGTTTAGGGCGAGCTAATTAACACGGAGGACTAACCCCGTGCGATCGGTTTGAAATTGGAAAGTCTGATCCGCAATTTTATTTTCGACGTCGGTTAGAATGTTTGTCGCGAACATTTTTTTTTTTTATTTTTGCCCGCCGTATATCGGCTGCTCGGCTCGAAGCTGTAAGAACTTTTTCTGCAGGAGTCATAATGGAAGAGTCGAGGGAGAAGATTTTTTTGCTATTTTTACGAACGCATTCCCGATGCTTCGTAATCGCAACGCGTTACGCTGTATGTCGGCTGAAAATTTCAAAAATGGATTCGCCTGTTAACGTGGCTTATGGTTATTTTGAATCGTTATGATTGGCCAGATGCGTTTCGGCAGGAAGACATTAACCATATAGTGGGATCGTTAAATAAGATGGGACAGTTTTTTTTTTCTTTATCACCGGAGATCAGTGGGCACGCTAGTTATTTTGAAAATAGTGCACACGTCAAATTCAGCCTGTCGAAATTTGCTTTGCGGGAAATTACGAAGATTCTATAGATCTCTTTATTTTGGGGAACACGTTTCGATTTTTTTTTTTTTTTCTTAATCGTGAAACCATCCAGAATCCACGGACGGAGCGGAAAAAAAAACAAAATATATTTAATGTGAATTCCAAAAAAAAAAAAAAAAAGTTAATTCCCATCACGGAACCCTCGATGCGCACGATGATAAAATGTAGTTTAGTATTTTTACTTTATTTTTAAAAAATTCTTCTCGTAGTTTTACGCGAACTCGCTCTTAATAAAAATTCCAAAAGGATGTAATTAAATATGAAAAAAAAAAAATTCATTTTTTCATTGTCAAAATTACTCATACTAAAACATATATACATATATATATATATATACCAGTTATATGGTAATGCATAGGGGTACATGTAATCATTAATAAACCACTCAAGTAATCCAGCAAGCTTATGCATATGCACGTCATCTCTTATGCACACTCCCAGTGGGATGCAAAAATGTGTAAAAGAAAAATGAAATAGTGAGATTTTGTTGAAAAAAAAAAGAAATAAGTAAAAAAAGGAAAGAAAGCCGGCCCCGTTCTTGCATACCGTAAGAGAAAAAATGTTAAGGTGCTGCTGTGAAAATTAACATTTTTATCAGATTAGTTCACTGGGACTGATTCAATATGCGAGATGCGTGACTGTGGCTTTTCTGCATTTGCAAAAGTAAATTCGCACGTGTTTACTATACGTATATATTAGCAGCGTTGGGAATAGATACGCAAGGGTTATGGAACGTTACACGGGTGGTTAGTCCTTATTCATAGGGTGCAGCGGAAAATTACTAATGCAGCTACTGGTTTGTATGCACGAGTAATTGAAAATATTCTGATCATACGCAACGTAGTACTGACCTAGGACTATATAACTTTACATGGTAACATACTGGTATTAATTATTTTTGATGACCGATGCAACATATATATATATATATATATATATATATATATATAATTTTTCACATACGATTATCATACATTAATATACGCTGTCACATGTGTAGCCTATAAATTGTACATACGAATTCGTACAACTATTCGAAAACACGTGAAGATTCCGAAAATGCTCACGTTCTAAGCGTAATTAGCGGATCAGCTATTAGCTAAGTGTAGATTAACGAATATTAAAATCCATGAATTTCACAAACTTCGCGTACTGTTTTCGCTGTAATAAATTTTTTTTTTTTTTTTTTGAAATATTTGATCTATACTACATTTACGTACACTTTGACGTTCATTGTAAGTACGATGAGGAAATGTACGGTAATAATTGACTCTATTGATTCTATTGGATAATTATCTAATATAGGTCATTTTAGTAGTTGGTATATGCAAATCCGTACGAGGACCGAGTGCCGGGCACGTTGTTATGGCGAACAGGGTATATTGTATATTTTGACATAAATCGAAGTAATTTGGAAGTTTGATTATTGAAATATGAAAAAAAAATGGTGATAAACGAAAAATAACGTTTTTATGGAAAATGATTGAAAACGGCAATCGGATCGATCGCTTCGATGATTTTAGGATAATGTTTATTGGAGTTGATTTTTCGTTTAGTAATTATATCTAACGCGTGTATAGATGGTAATTTTTTGTTTTGTTTTACTTAATATTTTATTGATCGACCGATATAAGCGACATAAGGTGGTCGTAAAGTCGAAATAAATAAATATGGAAAAAAATATTTAATTAACCCTGATTATTCTGTTTCTCAAGGTTGATTTATTGCGCTCTTCAACTCCCGCCGTAAATAACGTTTGCCGGGCGATATGTGTATTATTATATGTCTGCAAATATCATATATGATGGATTATCCGTTCGCATTGGATGTGAAGTTTCGGTAGTACATGTTCTAAATATATATTTACAGGAAAATGTTTATTTTTAACGTAAAAATACATCGGGACGTAAATTTGGAGTAATATAATATTTTGACTCTCTTTTTTAATAATTTTTGATTTGCAAAAAATATTGCGGTGTTCGCGATGGAATTTTGGGGTCGACTTCGTCTTTATTTGGGATATACGAATTTATATGGCAAAAAAGGTATAACCGGAGTTCATGATCGGCGATGATAGGTCGGCGTCTAGGAGTAAGCGCGGTACCACTGGGCGTCGCGACGCATCACTCGGTGCCAGCAGTACCGTCGTGGCGCGCGTCCCGTCCCGTTCGTCTGCGTCCCTTAAATATATTTCGGCAACCCTTCTAAAATTGGGTATCTCGGTATCGTCACTGTGTAACGTTAACGATGCGCTTTTAGCGTGACGACCGCGTGTTGTGAAATTCGCGCGCGAAAAAAGCACGTGGAAAAATCTGCAAATTTTGAACCGGTGAGTTTTTACATTGAAGTGATTGAAAATCATTGTCGCACTTTCCACTTGGCGTACGTTGATGCGAATGGGGATATGTGAAGTTGAAATAATTTTTTTAATACAAAAAAAAATGTTCTTAAAAAAATGTGAAATTTGTCACGGTGTTGTTTTTTTTTTTTTTTTGACGGATATGTGCTAATATTTTTGTGTATTTTTGCGTCTCTCTTAATTATAACTCGCGATAACATTTACATTGCTGAACGGTATGTAGAATTATTTCTTATCTTCTCTGAGATCCAAGAAAGAATTTCTGTGCGAAGGATCGAGGAAGGCTGCGCTAAATCTCGATAATATGTGTATATGTGTGCTGGGTGTTTTTCTTATTTTTGGAAAATTTATCTATTCGAGTAGCTTGTTCGTTTTTACGTTTCACAGGAACGTATAATACGTACGAAAGAAATATTAATATTTTTCAATATCAATTTCCAAATAAATTTCGAACGACTCGATTGACTGTCAAAATTCGATCGTGGATTTAGCGCAAGAAAAATTTGTGCTAAAAATAATCTTATTTGTTTTTTCTATTTTTTTCTTAAATTCGATAAGTTTTAATGTTAAACGCACAATTAAAAAAGTCAGCTGACGAAAATTACGTGAAAACATTTTTTAATGAAATTCTCACGCTCCTCGCTTAAAATATATACAGTCTACCTTCCTCCCATATGCTCTTACACGTGTTTTGTAAACTTGTAACGACACATGGAAGTAGATAAACTGAATTTATTGTTGTATCCCTGTCACGGCAGATTTTTAGTCAAATTTTTTGAAAATTGATAAAAATAAAGTTATTCACGTTTATTTCGACTTTCGTCAGTTTTACCATTTTTTAATCAAATTTCGCAATTTTTTCCTCCACGGTTTACTTTCTCCCTCGTTCGTTAACCGCTGGAAGTTATGCGCCCGTAATTAAATGCTTTAATTGGTTGATTCGCGACAAACCGTTGTTCGACCTGTTACCGGACAGTGTGTACCGGGAGGGGTTGAAAAAAAAAGTTGAAAAAGTGGGTTAGTATATATGTATTACAATAGGAAGCAACAACCGCCTTCCTGTTTATCAGTGCAATATCATTAATTTACAGTAGTATTTTCAAGGACCATTTTTTTACCCCTCTGTAAAATAGTGTACCCATTTTTTTTTATTGGACAAAAAATACCCCTTTCAAGTCAATTTTCACAGCTTAGGGAAATTCGCTATGCGTGGCTCGACGCATGAAATTCAACTTGACTGTAGGGTGACGAGGAGTCGAAAAGTTGGGGAAAAATGTATATTTGACATTTTCAAGAATTAATCATTTTTTTAGCCAGTCATTTTCTCTCCGCGATACGTCATTCCGCACCGTAATCAATTTCGTGTAAATTATTAGTGTATGCGAAAAAAATTATTTCAAATTCGTCATTGCCCAAAAATGAAATTGCACGTTAAAAAGAAATCCATAAATTTCGTAATAAACTAAATTATATTTTTCAAAATTACCATAAAAAGTAGCAGCTCCAAGGTCAAAGGTAAAATAACATTGCGGGATATCGAATGGCGAATAAAAGGACGTCCACAGTCGTCGAGTATTCTCAGAATCCTGTGGATAATGCAATCAATCAACATAATACATTTGGCGACTACCTGTCGAAAATTTCAATTATTATGTATAGTGGAAGAAATATGGTCGGCATATCAAAGTATTGTCAAAGCCTGAAATCTATACGCTGAATATATACGATAGTCTATATTTCGCAATTCAATTGGATGAAGTAACGAATTATAAAAAAAAAAAAAAAAAAAAAAAAAAAAA
>NW_014332768.1:123226-129826 GCF_000341935.2 Cephus cinctus
AAAAAAAAAAAAAAAAAAAAAAAAAAAAAAAAAAAAAAAAAAAAAAAAAAAAAAAAAAAAAAAAAAAAAAACATACAGTGAGAGTCGTGCGGTTTAATGAAAGTAAACTTCTGTATATATATGTACATATGGATAGGCCCACGTGTTACGTGTACTATATTAAATCTCCCACGAAACAGCTTGTTCTCGGTTTTCATAGTTCTACGTGAAAAAAAAAAGGCGTACAGTAATATCTTGCAGTATTATCTTCTTCGTGTTCAGTTACGTCGCTCTATCTTCCGGACACCCTGTATACTCTATTTTTTGTGCCTAAAGTCAATTGGATATTCCAATTGCAACGGTATAAATTTCATTATAATCGATTCACCCGCTTTCCACTTTATCACGTATATATCAAAGTTACACATAGAAATCGCCTTTATAAGATGAATAGATACATACATATATATATATATATATATATATATATATATATATATATATGGCCCCTCAAAGTGGAACTGATGTCGGAGACTGACTGTAGTATGTATATCTATATATCGTAAAGTTTCGGAATTTGGCTGAAAAGATAAGATTCTCGTAAAATCGCGAATTTGGGTTATCCGCGGATCGGGAGGTTTGATAAGATTAAAAGTTGCAATTGTAAAGTAATGAATGACTGAAAATTTATTGAAAAATATTTTTATCGTCACGTTTCGCCATTGTTAAAGTAGGTTCGTAATAGCTGTTTGTAATCTTATGAAAATTTGAAAAAATTTGTTTTTTGATTTATCTATTTTACATTATCGATCAATTGATCTTCGAGCTACAATTTATACGGGGTTATTCGTGGCAAACGTACCAGTTGAAGTTGGCCGCGAAAGAAGAATTTCGTTGATCGAGATATTTTGACCTTAAAAAAACTAGAGGCTCGTGATATTAATAATATTACACTAACTTTTTTGTTTTTCTATGATACCACACTGTTCTGCATAAAGAAATTATCTGTTTGTGACCAACTTCAGCTGGTACGTTCGCCGTAAGTAACCTTGTATACATATATATACTGTGACATAACTTAATTCCAAATCCATCAAGAATACAGTTAAATCCGTGAAAACTGTAAAAGCTCCTCCACCCTATTTTCTATTAATTTGCCATTTTAATGGAATTGAACTTCGAATTAGGCTGAATCGTTCGCTTTTGAGATCAAGCAAAAGCTGCCATTAAAAACCGTATAAAGCAGCGGCGCTGAAGCAATACCGATTGGCCATATCACAAATCCGAGCTGCCTTATCCCTTCAATGCTCAATTCAAATAAATTAAATGTATAAAAATTGCCGAAAAAAAAAGTTTTACTTAATCATCTTCACACTGAGTTTCCCCCGTTAGCCCCATGTATCTCAAAATCGTGAGTTATTAACATAATTTGAATCTTTTTTTTTTTTGGAGGGGAAAAAAATTTTTTACACCTCTCGACAACCCCAGTGGCAAGATCCAATAATTGGTGCAACAGACTAATGACAAAGAAAAAGCAGGAGCGGTCCAGTGGTGTAGTAACAGGACTTCGGATTAAAAAGTAATTTGTCATTCAATCTAAACCCTCAAATCTCCGAGGCTCAGTTGCTTTCACAGGCGGCTATATCGATTCCCATAAGGACTCGATATTTCAGGCGTTCATACGACAGAAATTGAATCCCAACTCTCAACTATCCTTTTCCACGCGTCGTTTCAATAGCGATTGCGATTGGCATCGAAAGTAATGCATAGCTTCGCCATTCCCAGCGCAGACGATTTTATCTTGGTCTTGTGTGTATATATGGGTACTTTTTTTTTGTCCACTTACCTTGCCCTGTCGTCTGGTTATATTAAGTTTGAAAACCAAGTGGAATTGTCGGTGGGGTCTCCGTAAAATCCTGATGAGAATTCGTCGAGGTCTAATCGGCTAGAGCTTCCCATTGGACTGTATTCAAGTATGGGAAATGAATGCGGCTGCATTGAAATTCTTGCGGGAATCGCTCTCGTATCGGGTCGGAATTGCACTTAGTATAGTAATGGCGATACGGGGTTGCGGTTATTTTTCATTGAAAATTAAGGCTGCGCGACGTCACGGACATTTAATGAATTATCGATCGTCGCTTTTTCCCATTTATTTTTTGTCTTGGCAATTTTTTAGTTAAAACTTTTTTTTTTCGGTTTTTACAAAAATTTTCGAAATTCTTCGTGAACCTGAGTGAACTTTGAGGAACGGTACCAGGTATCGATTGTCGATAGGAAAAACATCAATGAGAGGCTTTATTTATTTTAATTAATTTATCGTAAACTTTATCCCAAATACAAGTAAAATTTCTCTTGGAATTTTATCGCATCGAGTTTCACAACTTGCCTTGCGGTTTTTATCTCTCGTCGTGGCTCTTAAAGCGTGTATGGCTTAGTAGTTATAAAAAATAAATTGATTGGTAGCAATGACGAAATAAAAATAAAAATATATCTCGAGCGAATAAGTACAAAAATAAACGAGCGTCCGTCAAACTTTTAATCTCTCGTGTTCTTTTTCGGGCATGATTATGGTAATCAGTTTCGAAATATTTTTCAAATTCACGGTAAAAGTCCCTAGACCGATATTTACGCGCGCGTCCATCCTGGCTTAATTGACAAAATGAAAAGAGGTCAGGTAAATAGAGAAGGAAGAGATCGAGAAGAGGGAGGAAAAAACCGATACCTTCTAGTACTGAAAAAAAAAAAAAATTCCCTAGCATCCCTTTAGTAACTTGCAATGCAATAATACAAATTTCCCTAGAGCCATTCGACTATCAATATTCGCAAAGTACAGCTATTAATCTTTTATGCCGTTCAGATCAAAAGGGGAAAAGCCGCTTCGAGAATGAAAGACGCCGGGGGTTTATACGTAGTATATATATATATATATATATATACCTAGAGTCTATGGATATATTTACCTGTCTGTATACCGGGTGGCCGAAGCTTTTTGGCGACATCAGACAACAAAGTCACGTACAATGGCGCAGATCGTGAAAGAACAACCTGTGCCTATTGTCATTTTACCCGGAAGCACAATGCAGCGGGACTCCGAGTCCCGCCGCTCCGAAATGACTCGGCTACACGATTAACCGATTTGCGGGATAACGGGAAATGGTCGCCGCTAATATCCGTAGTTTGCCGTTTCATCCCCTAGCGTCTATTGCCACCCCCTCATGTTACTAAACTACATGATATATATATATATATATATATATATATATGTATGCATACTGATATCGATATCAATACTTGATTCTTGTTGAAAATTTTCGTATTATATTTGCAAATTGGTATTTGGTGATTTTAGTGCATATATATATATATATATATATACTATATGGCAAAGTTGCCGTATTTCCATTGCGCAATCGTTATGCAGTAAAGGGTAAGGTGAGTTTACGAAACGTGTACGCGAATATATAATAAAAATTCAAAAAATGCAATTTTCATAAATTTTTTCTTTTTTCTGCCCTCCTCCCCACCCTTCGTCTCGATATCGACGTTCGAAATCGAATAGAGGGTCGTATGGGGGTGTAACGTGGTACGAGTGGAAGCGTTTTAGAAATGGCGATCGATGCGAATCTTTTATGCATTTTAATGCATCGAACTTTATCTGCCCAATATAAGCTCCCGGGCGTAAACGTAAATCCATGGGAAATTTATGGGAAATGTGAAAAGGGGTTGAATTTCACTTGCAGACCGAAAAGCGCGATTGACGCCATATTTTTTTTTTTTTTGAGAATTTCTATACGTTCGATACAATTTCGATACGGAGAGCGTGGAACTTAACTTTTTTTGGAAATTAAATTTTTGATAAAAAACACTTTTTTAAATTTATAATTTTTAATGAAACGTAATATTGTTTTATTATGCAAATTAGTAACGGGTGTCATTTATGCTTGGCTATTTTGCGTTTGACAGTGAAAAAGGCCTACGGATATCAATTTTGAAGTGAACCATATCTGCGTGAAATTTATAAAAATTCAAGATGCGTACTGGGGTTGATAAGGGTTCTCGAGGTGGGTGTAGAAGGTTCGCGAAGAATCTCTTTATTTTTTTTCCCTACTGAAACTCTTTATTCTTTTCCTATCATCCGTCTTATGCTTAACCCAAGTTGCGTGAAATGACTTTATTAGACCATTTGGAAAATCGCTGGACCATTATCATCCCAAATATAGTCTCAGCATCAAGAAAGACTGGTATCCCCAGAAGCGGGAGATCAAGCTGATTATCGATTCCTGTAAGAAGAGTGAATTTTCAAAAATATATACTTTTTTTTACATAAGTTTTAAAATTTCATACGGAACGTACAAAGTCATATACCCGGTGACGGATAATTAATCAATTTATTAATTTTATTGGGTACCGTCATTAATCAAGTCCCACCAAACGATTCTCTGAACCTTCGTAGGACTTTGGGGACGGCTGGTATCAGATGCTGATAATCAATTTGAACAAGCGGGGCTGTCACTTTGAAATTTGGAAATTTCCAAATTATCAGTTCCACCCGTAAACTGACGTCGGCTGTGCGAAACTATCTATACTTTATATGTTAAAGCCAGTAATTAAGCTTTGCCGACCCTTGAAGATTCTATATCTCGGCTTATCGTATCTGAGAACTTTCGACCTTTGACCTTCCTCGATTGACGTAACCGCTGGGCCGCAGAAATGCCCAGAAACGCACGTGCGGACTAAGACGGATGATTTTATCGAGTCTATTCTGTCATGTAGTAAATAAATTACGAGGGGTCAAGGGTCAGCGGAGCCTGGTAGCTCAATGGGGGACTGACGACTGTACATTTGAAATTTGAGGAAAATTGGAAATAAATTCATTTTACATGTCGATCAAATTTTTATTTCACGTAACGATATTACTCGTCGCTATCAGCTTTGGTATAAGGTTTTACAGAATTTTGATAAAAAAAAAGCACCGTATAGTAAACACGTGAAAAGTACGCGTTATTAGGATATTTATACACTTACCATATATATATACATATATATATAAATTTTGTATCCCGACAGTTTCGCATTATCGCGTTGTAATAAAAAATAAAAGTTGAACTAGACGTCATTTACGAACAAAGTATCGTCCTGCGCATGCGCGACACACGTTGACGAAAAAAAGAAACTATTAGCGGAAACTTGTAATAAAATATATAAAAGTGACCGTCGCATTAATCAACCCTTCGTTGACCCCTCGTGTAACGAGTGTTGACGGAAAAAAATAAAGAAAAAGAAGAAAGCTTACGCAGATCTTCTCGATTTGCACCAAAGTCTCGCGCTACCAGTTTAACGGGTATAAATATTTCTCCGATGTAAAATTACGAAAATGATATCATATTTTTCTCCATTCTCAATATGTTAGATTGGTAATACGAGAATGTAAACGCGCTAATTGATCAATGTTGCATTTTACCAGCAGTGCAAACGAACTTGAGTAAATGTTAATTTCCTGTTCAATCATTGAGAATCGAACAGCCAATATATAACGTAACGTAATACGATTCCAGGCTTCGTCCGCCGCGCCTGAAAATAACGCAAGTGGCACTGATCGCAATTTCACGAGAAGTTGAAAAAAAAAAAAACACGTGGATAAACAAAAATTGAAAAAGTCTTGTGTAACTTTGAAGAAGAATAAAAAAATTTTTTACCCTCCCGTTACCTTCCCACCCTATTTCCCGCGAAGAATCAAGAGCGACAAGAAAGTCCGAAGTAGCTTTTCCGATGGCAGCGCCATCTTAACGTTCGTTTTCAAGTATTTTCGATCTACCCTCGTCCCTCTCGCACGTCGTGAGCTATCTTTCTTTCTCTCTCCTTCGTGCACTCTCGACCTCGCATCTCGTCCCTCTTTCGGGATCCAAAGAGTTTTGACAACTTTTAAGAATCCACAATGACCGAACGGAGGCCACTTGGACGGGTCTTGAGAAAATAGCGAACGTGACTCAGGTTTTTTTTTTTTTTTTTTTTTGAAAAACTTGAAAAACTCATGGGGCGTGAAAATAATAAGATCGGCTTATACAAAATTTTAGCATTTTTTTTTTTTTGTGCTTACTGGGTATACCAAAATTATTTGGACTCCGTGCGAGGGACGTTCGAAAAAATTTTTTTATAATTAAAAAAAATAACATCCCCGCGGGCGAGAAAACGGCAAATGAAAGAAACGGTCGTACAATGAAAAACAATAAATTCAAAATTCCCGCCATTGTTTCCAAAGACCGACCTTCATTACGTATTCGCGTACCTGCTCGTCACGCGAAAGGTAAGCCGAGCACTTTGCCTTCAACGTTAACTCGACATTGTGTTGCGTTATTGAAGTCGACAGAGTCAACGTTGGTTCATATTTGCTTTTTGCCCGGCGTTGCTATTCATACCGGGTCATAAAAAATAAAGTCAAACCCACAGACTGTTTTAACCTAGAAAAGTAGATTAAAGCAGATTTAAAGTACAGCAGCGGTTTCGTGACTTGCTCAGGACTTGCGTAACAAATTTTCAACGCATTACGGTCGCAGTGACGAATTTGTCTGATGAAAAGTAGGATTTCGAAAAAAAAAAAAAAAAAAAAAAAAAAAAAATTTT
>NW_014332768.1:129887-135160 GCF_000341935.2 Cephus cinctus
AAAAAAAAAAAAAAAAAAAAAAAAAACAGTAATTTTCATATCGTTTATTCCATACGCTGCTTCCTAGTGACATTAATTACCCGGATACTAGGGATAAACAGTTTCAAGGGTTACTGCCCGTGATTGGCACTGTAAGCAAATTTGGAGAAGGCAACGATAGGGACGGCAGATTGCGGGGCTTTGAGTGGATGCCTAATAAATCTTATTATCTGAGCGAAAACCGTGGCCAATATATTGCGCAGTTACGGTCGCGAAACTTTGCCGGGAACATATCGCGTATCTGTACGTGCAAAGTATATATATATATACATATATACAAGCACCGCATATATGGTCGCACGCGCAGACATTAAACTTTGAGAATCAGGGGACTCATTTACCTTTAACGTTACGAGAAGATGGCCCCTTGTTATGAAATATATTTTATTTCACTATGTGTTTCTCAATGGGTTTCTATGTAGCAATTTTTATGTTGCGTCTTATGTTAAACAGAAGAAACGATACGAAGGTTAATTCTGTTTTTCAATGTTAAGTAAAAAAGGTTGAGATTTTTCCGATTTACGCTTTGGTGTATATAACCATGGATAATGTGCGATCAAATTAATTCTCTAACACTTGGGTTACGAGTGGGATAATTTTTTTCATATCTGATAGGTCATGTCAAATTGAACCGTATTTTCGGCATGTGGTATTTCGAGCACGCAACGTCTGATATCGCCGGAACGGTCGATGATTAAAAAATTTCTATCACGCCTTCTTCGTCGCGTAATAAAATCAAGGCCATTTGTTCGAACCTACAATAAAGTCCTTTCGTCACGTCACGTTTCCAATTTTCAATTTGCCACTGAAACTGGATTAACGATTCGTTATCGAAAGCTCCTAATTTTCGATGAATCAATGAAATCCTCTTGTCGTGCGCGATATATATATATATATATATATATATATTTTACCGTGTCTGGATTTACGTTAAGTACGATTTTCGAGGAAATCTCGAAATTAATACGTCAAAGGGAAGGCGTCATATAGCGTTAAGCACGCTGTGTTATATAATGACATTCTATTTTCGTCAAGTCACGACCCAATTAGTGGATTCTAGGTAATATCTTAAATTATAGTCTCGCTTTTGATTTTCATTCGTGACAGGGTGTAACCGATGTACAGGGTGTCTCGCAAAGTATTTGGCAAATTTGAAAAAAAAACTTTAAGCGATAAATTGTTTATCATTGAAATTGGATAAATTCGAAAAATCGTGTTTTACCGGATTTTCGATTTTAGGTTATTTAGATTTTAGTCATTTCGTAAAAATTTTTTATCCACTGACGTCAATGCGATGCACGTGGATCTTTTGATTATTGTGTTATATATTATTATTTTTAGTAATTTTTTTTTTTTATAACCTTTCACGCGATATTGTAACTGTACTTTTTTTTTCTTTAATGGAAATGAACGTTTAGGTCACGAAACATCATTATTTGGGTGAATGCGAAACGAAGTGTTTTTTTTTTGTTACATATGTACATGTATGTTAATCGAATGAAGACACTGGGAGCGAGTATGGTGTCGCGTGCAAAAATGACCATAATGTTATTTTCGTTCGTTGGAAATTCACCCTTACTTTCTTTATCTCCCTTATTCGCTCGATCTGCGCGAAACGAAGCGACAAAAAGTTTACGGACCTAAACACGTAACTCCCCTTTTTGCGGCTGCTGGAGGCAGACGGAGGGTCGGCGGTTAACAGAAAAAGCTTTTTTTTTTATCATCCCCTTTATTCGTAGTTCCTATATATACGTTGTTTTTATATTTACCTAGTTCATGTATATGGATACGTGGTTCTTGACTTTCATACCGAGCGCGACATCTCGTTTTGTGGACTTTTCGGACATTTGTACGTTTTTCGATAAATATTGATTCTGGGTAGAGTTAGGTATTGTGCTTGCGAAATATGCAAATATTGTTCGTGGCTGTGCAATCGAAATTGGGGGAAAAAAGGAGTTTTGGGCTCAATGAGAAATTTTTTTATTACGATTTTAATCCATTGAACGAGATGTCGACGAGGCGTAGTTTTTCGTTTAATTTCAAAATTGATAGGTCTAATATGATTCGTTTGTAAAAAAAATGGTAAATTTTGTTTTTACAGACAATCTATTTCGTACGACAAGCGTTTTTGTTCTTGATTAATTTGATATAATTTTTTTTTGGCTTTTTGTCGTATATACTTTAATTTGCTTGGAAAACGCTCGCGCTTTATAATGGTTATTTTTGGGAAAGAAAATACAATTAATTGAGCACGAAGGAAAAAAAAGAGAACGAACACGTGGGCAGCGGTCTGGTAATTTCCCAAGAGAGAAAATATATAAATTCGTAACATTGGCAAAAAACATTCGGGGCATTTCGCATAGTTAAAAAAAAACATTGTTTGCAATGTATCCTAAGACAGTAAGTATACAATTTGGAGGAAGCCCTGAGCTTAAATCTTTTTTTTTTCAAATTTGTCAACTACAATATTGTATAATATCGATTTGGTGTTTGATTATAGGCAACGCGTCTGATAGTATCGAAATTCGGGTTCATTTTGAGAACTGGGCCAGAGAAAATGGCAGGAAAAGCGATTTGCGTCCTTTCCCGTTGATAAGTGTAAAAGTTTACCAAGGGTTCATGTAAAGGGTCTAAAAGGGTATGGAAAAGGTCTTTTCGAAAATTCCGTTGGATTGGACCCTTTTTTTTTTATTTATCTAAAACAACACTTGGTAGCATTCCAAAGAAAAAACCGTGTAAATTCCCATCGACGTAACTCTTAATTTCAACATCTGGTTACCGGTTCTTTTTAAAACTGAAAATCGTGGAATTTTTTTAAAGCGTAACTGACCTTTCGGTCGGAATAAAGTTTCAAAATTTTTACTCCCTAACCTCGAAAAACTTTTGGAGTCAATAAACACGAGAGATAACGATAACCATTTTTCTTTTTTCTTAACATCTATAATAAAATACAAAACTTTCGTAATTCAACGTAAAGATCGTTTTCAAATAAAATATAAAAAATTTTTTTCACATTTCACGAAATTTCTGTAATTCATCACGGCGTTTGTGCTACTTTCAAGGGACAAGAGTAACAGTCCACAATTAAAACTTTAAAAGGCCGAATTGTCATAATCGAAGTGAAGCACAGTAGAATATTCGTAAAAGGCATTTACGTAACGCAGAAAAGCGTCAAAGAGAGAGAGAGAAAGAGAGAGACATAAAAAAGAGAAGAAAAAGAGAAAAAAAAAGACTATAAAAAAATAAAAAGCATTATTACTCAAAATATAGCGGCGCCGGGTGTGGTGGGGGTGGTTAACCAAGAAGAAAAATAATTTTTAAAAATATCTAAAATGCTTACATCCACCGTCCAAAAGAAAAAGAGCTTTTCAAAATTCGAATATAAAAAAGAAATACCACGTTCAAATCCACGTCCAACCCCTTTAAGGTTTCCTCCCCTTGAACACACCTAAATAAAAGCATATAATTAAACTGCAAGATAATAATAATATCCTTTACAAGCATTACATGATAATTAAAGCACTCCCGTCCAACGCCCTATACCGAAACCACCCCTAACCTATTAACACCCTTTCGCCGCTGAAAATATTTTTTTTTTATATCACTCGATAAAAAAAAATAATCAACAGGTCATCCAGTAACATTGACCCCCTTTAACCGTGTTCCGAGAGTAAGGTAAGCCAATCCCTAACTACCGAGAGCCAAGATCAAAGGTCGTCCGCAACGTACGACCGGCCGCACACGCAAGTTTCTAAGGCTCTTCTGGCACGTAATAGTCACTAACACAGTGCCGGCACACTCATTTTCTCCACCCTTGCTCTTGACTCTCTAAAGCACCCCCAACGTCACATCCCGCAACGAATTAAAGTATAGCTCGTTCAAAGCGTCCTTCCGACACGTACTTCCGTCCTCGGGGGTAAGTTTTCGATGATGGAAAAAAAAGAAAAAAATTTTCCCTCGAGCTTTCGCCATATGCAAATGACAGTGGATAAGGGTTGCTGTCAAAATCAATATATCGGGTCTGTTCTTTGCCCGGAGATTCTCTGCCTTGCGTTTCTATGTTTTGCGATTCAATAATTATTACCATGTCATCCCTCGGTCGTATATACAGCTACAGGCCAAACGGCTCTATACCCGTAGCCAGTAACGAAACTATTGTTTTACTCCAGACGCCCTGCTACCTAGCCCTATATAGTTTTTCAACTATTTCCCGTCGCGCCTTTCACCTCAACCCAATTATTTCGAACATCCCCTTACCCTAACTTTTCCCTGGGCGTTTGCGTGGTCGAGTGACTTTTAACAATGATCTAATTGCTATGTCCGCACCCATCTATCTCTATCTCTTGTACATATCTCAATACATATATATATATATATATATATACACACGTATCTGTAAATGACGTCTCACTTAGAGGCCTGAACCCCGACGCTCCTTTTGGTTTATGCATATATATATATATAGCAACAGCAAGTAGTCCAAGTATAAGCGTCTATTGAGTTATAGGCCGTAACAGGGACCACCCTTAGTGGGGTACCACTTAAGGTGGAAAACTATCTACGATCTTATTATAGATGATATATATGGAAAAAAAATTTTCGTACGGATTGTACTGTCATATTTTTTTTAGTTTATACAATATAGCAAATAATATTTAGTTAAAAATTTTTGACGATTTATAAAGTGGTATTTTTATTAATTTTCCTACTATATCAGGTATACGTATATATATATATATCGTGTCGTATACCGGGTTATGTCGGTGGTACAGTGAAATGAATTGTAATGGTAAAAAAAGGGAAGGAAACTTTTATATATGTATTCGTGGTATATTACAAACGTGAGTATACGGGGTCTAAAAATAAATCGACTGGCTCGAGCGAAGCTCAGCGAATCGTTATTTGTCGCAGGTAGCAATTTGTACACGTGAAAAATTTATTATCAGTGTCGATTAGATATTTCGTGAAAATAATTTTCTTGAAAACTAGACATTTATTTACTTATCGGCAAAGCTCTAACGTTTACGATTATCGCACGCGATAAGGACAGCTTGATGCAGACGTCATTCTGAAAGGAAAAAAAAAAAATTATACCCTCGTCTTAAGGTACCATTCCCACTGTGAGTATCTGGGCTAATTTATACGTTCTTGCTGACGAGGCACGATTTTTATTTCAAATTCACCCCTTACCTCCTCGCTTACCCCTCCTCCTCCCCCCCCCCCCCCACCCCCCC
>NW_014332768.1:135297-135756 GCF_000341935.2 Cephus cinctus
CACCGCCCCTCTAAGCTTTTCATTCTTTCTTTATCTTCTATTCGCCGCCATGACAGCCGTCTACGATAGGGAGCTTTACGTTTCGTCTCGAATTTTCACTTTGTTCATTTATTCACGAAGATTTATATCTCCCGCGTTATTTTGAACTTTGAACGTAGTCAGGTATACAGGTTGGACCACTCTTTTGCGTATTTCCGGTTTCATTCGCTTTTCCGGTCTGTCATACGAAAGCAGCCGATAGCGTATAGCGTTTACGTTCTTTTGCTGCTTTGTTGTATATATCTATATCTGTATATCGATATACATATAGATACCCATGGATATATATATATATAGGTATACGCAAAATGACAGATATAGATTCTCGTTGTGCCCTTTTGAAAATTCAATTCGTACGATTGGACTTGAAATTGAGGGTTGGCTGACGTTAGAGAAATGACGTTTGGCTGCTATCGAAGG
>NW_014332768.1:135851-151281 GCF_000341935.2 Cephus cinctus
GGGGGGGGGGGGGGGGGAGTATTGGTAGCGGCATTTTTATACTGTCGCTTGGGCGTCGCGACGCTCGCGATCGACGCCCACCAATTTCCGGTTGGGATACAAGATTTCCGTTTATCTTTAGGCTTGTGATGTGTGTTTCTTTTTCTTGTCTCTTTATATTTTTTTTTATTTCTTATTTCATCCCCCCTCCCCCCCCTATCCATTGTCCTTCTTCAGGCCACAAAAAAAAGATCAAAGCAACTTTACGTTCTCGCTTGATTTTTATCTCGCGTCGCGACGCCCTTCTTGTTCCTTTTTTTTTAGCATCCCCTTCATTCCTCCTATTTTTTCCTGCCCCCCCCCCTCGCCTCCCCCCGGGGGGAGGCTCTTCCAACGCCCCTATTACCATGCCAGTCCTTCGAGTTTACCTGTTTTGCAACTTTCTCATACATATTTATGCTATATCGCTGGTGCAGTTATGAAGTTTGAAATTTACTTTTCTTCCCGCGCAAAAGGCAAAAGCGTTGTTACCTCTTTTGAGATAAGGGTGTAAAACGATTTTTGAAAATTCGAGGCGAAGAACCCCTTTTTCCTTCCTGTTAATATAGGAATTTCGTAATCTCACGTACTTTGGCCGTTTTTATTTCCTTTAGAGGGGCTGGGCTTGGTATTTATTTTTTTTGGTCATTCTTATACCGAGACGAATAAACGTCGCTATATTGGGTGGTAGTTAGTTTTGGGAGGTGAAAAATAAATTTTTGTTACGGTCCGGTACAAAAGTTTTGGAAAAATTGTCTCGGAGATAACGACTGAAAATCGGTCGGGTTTTCGCTGAATAACTTTTTTTTTTTAAATTTAGGTCAAATTTATTCGTTTTCGATTTTCGTCCAATTTTTCCACTCACTTATCCTGCATATCGTTATCGGACTGTATCTCGAAATTTATACTGGGTGGTATACATTTCTCGCGATTTCATATATCAAACGGGTTTTTACCCAACAGAATAAAGTCACCTGGAATGTATTACATACCTCGAGCTATATGCAAATTGAAATACACCTTGGGTGTAACGCTGTGTGCGAATTGAATTTTTCTACAATGTCAAATAGAATTTTACGTTTTCTATGTCATTTCGTATATACTTTTACTTGACAATCCCTTGAGAGAATGTTTGCGCAGTAATTTTTGTTTTTCTTTTTCGAGATTGAAAACCACCGTATGTAAAATGGGTTAGGACGTGGCCGTAGTTTTTATCGGCATTTACATAACACCCAGTGCAACAGACTGGCAATTTGAGTGCAGATGCGAATTCAAACACGTGAGAATACATCAGGTGGGAATGAGAGGACAAAATTGAAAAATAATACCAAATCCCTCGTCCCCCGATATTCCAATTCAATTAATACATACATGAAAACGATACTGTGGATTAATAATATACGTGTATCATCTTTGGCTCGAAAATTTTTTTGCACTTTTTTTTTTCAATTCGAATTTATCAAAATATGTTTTTTTTTTTTCGGCTTACTCTATCCGAACAAATTTTATCAACGTATCGCCAGTTGATGAAAAAAAATATCAAACGCACCTGTTCTTCGTCAATGAACAAGTTACGGGCGACCGTGGACGTCTATTTGCTTTCATATGTGTAAATCCAAACTTGCTATACTGTTGTGCAATGTGCACTGTACCGTCGACGTTACAAAGAACAAGCTTCGTAAACCAATATCCTTCGCTGTGCAAAAGCGGCTGATTGCGAGGCAGTTTGAAATTTCAGCAAAACGTAATTGCACGTAAGATTATACGCTGCGGTGCTGATGGAATTCTCATGGAATAGCTTTAAGTCTATCGATAGGCTGAAATGTCGATTGACAATTTATAATGGTGATTTTGTGATTTTTATAAGATTGAAAAAAAAAAATATTTCGAAATACCTCAAATTTTAAAGTGCATACCGTATGAAAGACTGCAAAAAATGTATATGATAATAGTAGACTACAGAATATAGATGAAAATGTAGATATAAAATTGATTGTCCGTGAAATATATACTATTGAGATGACATGTGAAATATTTTTTTTTTCATATAAGAATGACAGGTTAAAAATATATCCCACACGGGAAAGCAGTATGTTTATAGACGTTGCGTAACATTTAAAATTATTATCTTAACTTCCGTTTGCTTTTTTCATTTTATTTTTAGCTCCCACTTTACCGGGAGATAAAATTTCGTTATCAAAATACAAATTCCATTATCCAATCGTCCGAAGTTCTCGCGAAGGATCGCAAAGAATTGGCAGAGAGATTCAAAGGAGGGTATAAAAATAAAAGAATAATTCAAAATAAAATTCGTTATTGATAATAAAATTTTTTTTAAAATCATAATTCCACTAAATAATTTCTTAAATTTCTCAAAACCAAAAAATTGATAATCAGGCCAGTTTTTGGACCAGGTGTCGGATGCAGATTCTGAAAATAATTTCCAACGACAACAGCCATACTTCCTATTGAATTTTCAAGTAGTACAATTTTTTTTTTACAATCACAAAAAACAAAATTCACCAACCCCCACTGTTAACGGCAGAGATTTAATCAAAAATTATTTTTCTAATTTATTCCTGAAAAAAAAGCCTCATCAGTTTAACCCGCTGTATCCGACCCATCCGATGTATCTGTAACACGGCCGATTTATCGGTATTCTGACAGGTGAGCTTTTTTTTCTTTTTTTCACCTAACGACTCCATATGCGCAATCAATGCAGAATGTCGCTTACATAGGATATCCTCTATGTAAATTTATTATCCTAGACTCTCGTCCTTTTTCATTCCCCTATACGTGTACCGGGCTTATCTGTCTTGTCTCTGAGAAGATATAGAGAGGAAATAAGCTAATGTAGCTTGACGCTATTCTGAAAGAAATCTTTTGGCGCTGGTCCAGATCTTCGGGAGGACAAATTTATCACGGTAAATTCTCGCGTCTCTACTTCCTGTTTTATCTTTCTACCGGGTGCTCGATATATCTGTATAAGACAAATATACCCATATATATTTTTTTCAATACACACACGATCGCGCCTCCACTCAATTTTCACGTCAATTACAAAAGCAAACCCGAACTAATCGATAAGATCGATACTAATTTTCTCGATCGACTAAAATCGTAAACAGAAGTAGCCATCGCAAGAGGAGGTCATTTTTTCAAAAAGCAGTCGTAAAAAATTTTTTTTTTTAATTTCACGCGATTAAGGTAAATATCCAATATCTCGTATAGGACGGAATGGAAGCACAGTCGACTGTACGATAAATCAGACGGAGGTAACGTTGCAATTTGTTATTGAATTTTCCATAAATCTGTGCCTCGCGTATTCACGTATTATGTAAACGTGATTAATGATTGCAGCGGCGGCCGTTCGATAACTTGGAAAATGCGAGAGGACGAAAGTTAAAATTTTCGACAGTATAAATATCACGCGTTGCGAAGAGGATGAATAATGTTTATACGAGTTATGATAAGGCAAATATAGGCTAAATTATAGTCACGCGTCCCGCCCTGGAAAAGATAAAATTTATTTGCAATTATTCGCATTTGAAATTCGCTCTGCGAACACGTGGAATATTACAATTATCGTGACGACCGTGCGACAGGGCGATTGATGAAAAGCTGGTGGGTTGAAGATATTTTTATCAGAATCCGTATCCTCGTTGAAACTCCTTAAAAAGTTATCGCAGACATACTATATGTATATACGAAAACCTACCCTCTTTGTATACAATGGATATACATCTATAAGAGCGTTCCGAGGGTACGTACGTAAAACTTGAAAACTCGTGAGGGATTCTGGGAAGTGTCTTGGATCGAGTTAAAAGTTGGGAAAATCGCGAATGGAAAATTGATTTCAAAAGAAAACGAAAAAAAAAAAATTGAATGTTTCGTGATAAAAAATATGTTGAACGCATGGAAACGAGCCCTTATTTTTTTTTTCCATACCCAAGTAGTCGATGTCGACAAAATAATTGGGTTTGATTTTCGGCGCATGATAAAATCATGAGAAAAAAAATAATATGGACCACAACATCCCCCGTCCGTTACGACGAAAGAAACAGCACCAGTTTCTCCGTTATTTATATCCGAAACGGCGAATCACAACGTTTATCCACGTTTCGGACGTTTATGGGGAACATATATTTTCAACGCTCCGGGTCACCCTTTAATAATCCATCGAGATAGTTGGGATCCGAGCACTACGCGCCGTCGTATGGCGTCTGCTGCGGCGAAGTGGTCGGCAAAGTGGTACGAAGTGCCGGCATCGAAGTAGCGCGCGAAGTAAAAGAAAAGAAAAAAAAAAGAGAGAGTCGAGTTGACGGAGTTACTTGACTCGTGGGAATACGTACTTAGGGCGTGAACTTTGACCCAGGGTGATAACGCAGGAAATAATACACGTCGATGATAAAGATACCTACAGTGCTGCCCTCTTCTCGGACCCAATAAGACGGATCTGGTACAACAGAACTATCAAAGGTAACGCGAGCAATTTTATCCGTTACCTCGTATCTATAGGTATACCTGTCGTTGAGAAAACGAAGATGACCCAAGGCTACTTATTAAGGGAATCGTCTTGGATAGCGATTGGACTTTGTCTGTGAAATGGATTATTTCGTAACCTCAGCATTTCGCGATTCGAGACTTTTTGTCGAGAGAAAAATGTTTAAAATTTTTCACCACACTTTGACTCGGATCCTAACAAGAATTTGAGATTCCACGTAGTCGAGCTTTGAAAAATTTTTTAAATTTTTTCAAACGAAAAATTTTTATCAATAATCATCACTGTGATAAAACCTTCTGGTATATCACGTGTAAAATCATTCCTGTGAAATTCACTTTTAATCAGATACGTTAAGTCCCTACGATATGGATAAGGACTAAATCAGTATGACAGATAATCCCATCTGAATAACCAAAATCAGATTAAAATTTTGGAATAACAATTTGGGTAATTTTCAAATTTGCCACGTGAACTTTTTTCAGGGAATGAATAAATTAATACGTGTTTTATATTTTTTCAAATTATAACCAAAAATGCAGGATCTGATATATTTTCGTCGTACGATAACGATAGACGAAATTTATTGTAATCTTATGTTATTATTATCGATATCATAAGCTTCTTTGGCATATACTATAGCGAAAGGAAAATATAATGTATATCGATATATCGATATATATCACTGTAAGGTATTACGTATTCCATCCCCTAAGTACTGTACAGGATTACGTAACCTGCAGTATCTCACGCAAGGTTCATTCCGCAACGTATGGTATTCGGGTTTTGAAATTGTTTACGCTAATAATGCTTCGGCGTTCATCCGCTGGGTCGCATAAATTTGGCAAGTTATTCGCAAGGTACATTGAGGGTTAAAAGTCGACGTTGCGTGTGACGTTATTGATTTATCTCGATCGAGAAGAGGGTTGATAAAAAAAATGACAGACTCGATGTACCTGGTGTGAGATAAAAATTTCACTCGTACCCAAGACTGGAATAATGTTGAACTGGAAATTTTTGTTTTCACGAAATACTTTGATGGTGCAAAAATTTACGTAACGTACATCGATTTGTATTGGTATCGATTCTATTGGCTATTTTATTGGTTTCTTTACTGTGCATAATATATATTTGTTACATTTTATGTTTATTTATATTATATATATATATGCAAGATGAACCGCCATTGCTGTAAGATCGCTTAAAGTGGCGATGGTATTTTGCGCGGTCTCTTGGGAACACTTTTTTTATGGCCACTGTGTATATGTTTATAGAAATATAGGCGTCCATGTTGCTTATATAGATAAAAGAAAGTTTTCCCACTTGAGGGATCGAAAAAAGGCAATTTCAGATTAGAAGCGTTCAGGCTGGTAACTTTGAGTGGATTTTTCGATATTTCGAAAAATCACTGGATAACGGATAACCGATAGTTTTTTAATTACTATAAAGAAAAGGTAAACAATATATAAATATAGAGTTACGATGAATTTTTTGTGACGGTTAAAAAAAAGTTTTTGAAATTTTTTAAGTTACAAAATTTCATTTTTTTTTCTCTTTCTTTCTAAATACGTTCTGAACCGCCACTCGACCTAGTAATTAACGCAATGTGGCTAGAAGTCTGTGGCATGAGATTGGAGTAAGGGTGAGTGTCAAAGGGAAGTAAAAATGCGGGAAAATTTGAATATTAAGTATTTTAAAGAAGTGCATATACCTTTTTTTTCCAAAACGAATCTTTCCATATTATTAGTTCTTTATTACGTGACTTTCTCGAACTTATTAACATGGTCTTGGATATTCAGTCCAAGTTTTGAAAATTTGTGTACGTTATCTCATTATGAAAATATATGTATACTTAAAGACCATTTTTGAATATCGCTATATCGCTTCACGAATAGTCATAATCGATTTACTTATATTTTCATTCAAAATACTCCGCAAGCATATATCTATATACGTCAAGTTCATTATACCTAATGTTACGTTATATTATAATATATAATATTATAATATATAATAACATAATATATATGATATACAAAGACATTTAGAGACCGGCAGGAACCCTATTTGAAATTACCCAGCAATATCCCTGACAAATGTAGGTCCTTAGCAAAAGGGTAGATATCCCGCTAGGACCTGAGATCCTCGAATTAAGTATAATCGAGCCTTACGGCTTCCCATCGCCGTGAATAATAATTAACGTCCTAAAATTACAACAATCACTTTTCACCAGCCATTATCCGCGGAGCGTAACCCGATTTATCACAAAGCGTATTGTCGATGGCGCCAATTTCAAACGGTGGCCAACCGACGAACTAACTCCAGACCGAACAGTACGAATCGTTTATGTCCATTGATTGAATATGAATATACAACGCGAATCAAATATACATATACGGATATATAATATATAATTAAATATATCGATCGGTTGAACGATTTTTCGATTGCTCAAAATATATTGACCATACTTGCGCTACTTGTCGATATTCACAATATATAATATTTTCTTATCGTGCGTGTTTTTTTAATTGCCTTTACAACGTGGATATATCAATATGATATTTATCTTGATATCACGAATCTTATATTTATGTATCTACGTACATAATATTTTTCTTAAGACCCGGCTACTTGAGAATCTTCAATCGCACGCAAGAGACTGGCCCAGGGACGCAGAGTCGGCGAATCAGTATTCAGGACTTCATTTCCCCGAGGAAAAGTTAAAATCCTCCTAACAGTACCCTGACAACGGCAAGCCTCGACGCTTCTCGTGTTATTACGTCAACTATAAATTTCAAAAGCGTTGTCTAGCAAACATAAAGCGGCAATCCGGGCAGCTTCCTTCCTCATAATTGAAAACATTAATCTTTTAGGATAAATAGACAACTTTACTTTCGAACAAAAGCGAATTTCGGCGGTTGACGTTACACGGTATACTTGTGTACTCATGTGCCTTGGACTTTTATTTTGTCACTTTAGCCGTTAAACTTTACCGCGCGAAGACTTTCGAAATAACTTGAATTACGAACAATTTTTACAATCCTCGTAATTCATACACACGGATTTTGTTGGTCGTAAATTTTCGTATGGGCTTTTTCAAAATTCGATAATCCCAGACGGAGATTTCACGAGGGATAAATTTTTGATAATTTATCGTACGAAATGGATAGAATTTTTTTTTTCGTTTTTTTTTTCGTTTTACCGCGAGTACACTCTTTATTATTCCATTCGGTTATCCGTATACGGGAACGCATGAAAGTTTGAGTCGGAGAAAGGCCCCACGAGAGAACCCGAAAAATACGTCAAGACGTTCTTACCTCGTTTAACGTCTCTAATGGCGTAGCAGTGAATTTTTAATGACAAGTAAATTTTTATCGACGCGATGCGATGCCCAGAACGGACGGGATCCAGGAGTCGATAGGAAAGGGTGCCCGAGTGACAGGGGGATATATTAAGTTTATACAGCCCTGCAAAGACAGTGCATAAATGTGCCATTAAGGTCCAGCCCAGTTTACGAGAAGAAATTCCGCTCGAAGTTTTACCGGCTATAAAAAATTAACGTGGGTCATTTTCCATGCAACGTATACCAAAAGTCTCTTTTAAATTTTTTCGAAAAAAAAAAAAAAAAAAGTAAGAACGCCGTATCAAAGTATATTCATAATTACACAAAAAAGAAGATGGTCCCTTGGGCATAGAAAGTGTTTGGATTATGAAAATTTTAGTGATGATATTTAGTAACGACCGCAAAAAAATATATTTACGTTTCACCCTTTCAAATTTTTTTTTTCTACGGACAACGATGAAAGACGGCCTAAGAATTTATAAAAATTGCATTCGTTTGGACGTATCTTTTTTTTTTTACGATACCTTATACACGCTCCACTCTAATCTTTGGTCAAGATATCAGGCACAGAATCACCTGAGCGGAGATGACAATATACAGGGAGACATTATTATCCTAAATCAATTTCCGGTGGTTTTCGTGAACCCTAAAAATAAATAAGTCCACACATTTTGAGTAAACATGCAGACCCGCCAATCCCTTGAGCTTTTGGGGGAAAAAAAAAATACAATTTTTTTCTTCGTTTTTTTTTTTCAACCCTCTCGGGTCCCGCGAGGGTCGTGAAAAGACACGTGAGAAATACGAGAAGAGTGAGGGGTAGGTAGGTAGGTGGGGGGGGGGGATACACGGGGAAAAGACTGTTATATAGCGTGGCGAAATGCTCAACCCCACCCCCCACCCCCTCGTTATCCCGATAAACCTAATCCGTTAGGATAGTCACGCGGGTAAAACGCGGCGAAAAGGCCGCGTCGACATTCCCTAAAGTACATAAAAACGTATACGCGTCAAAAGTTGAACAGCCGTAGGACCTTTAAAACTCATCAGGAAAGATATGAGGATTCAGGAATTCGGTGTGACAGTTGCATTAAGAAAAGTTCAGGATGATGTGAAGTATGATGAAAGAAAAGAAAAAAAAAAAAAATATCCATAATCTGTCGACGTATCATAAGTTATTAATTATCAGCGGCAAAGCCTCTCGATTTTTCCCAGCATCCATAATGGACCACAATGTCATATTATTTTTCCGTAATTTTATTTGTCCGCCGAAGCTGTTTAAATATCGATTCACCTTTAATGGTCACAAGTATGGACTTTTATACATATAGCGTATATATATTTTTTGTTTTTAAAATAGTCAAGTTTCCTTCTACCGCAGCATCCCAGTCTGTTCCACTTTTGAAGATCGACCGAAGACTGGAAACTGGAGATACACGTAAGACCGTGTTCTTGGGGTATACCTATAGTGTGTTTATATATACGTACAATGTATATGTACTTTGACGACTGTACGGTACCATCGCTCAGAGTACCTTTTATGTATATACTATTGTCACTGAATAGCTCAGCTAACTTTCGAGGACTACTCGAAAGAGTTCCTCGTCCTCGACTATCTTGCGCCACGAATGTGTTTGCTTACAGCTTATAGCCTCGTGTCGATACAAGATTTCAAAAGGTACGAATATATATATATATATATATATATATATATATAATATACATATGTATATAATAAATATGTACTCTGCTCGATTTGAATTCCGAGTTAGAACTAGAATGAAAATGCAAATGTACAAGTAAACAGTATATATATATATATATATTGTAACCTTATTCGCACGATACGGTTCTCCGGATCGTGCCAGAATCGACTGTTAGGAATTTAGGAAAAATATCAGGCGGAACAAATGAAAGTGAGATTTTGTTTTACAAATTATAAAAGAAAAATATATTATCCTACAACGGAATACAATCAGTCAGTGCAGGTCCAGCCTTGAGAATGCTGGATGTTAGTAAGCGAAGAATAGATATGTACGCAAGCGGAAAGTAAGAATGATTATAAATGAGATATACAAATGATTAGTGTTCGGAAAGTAATTGTATAAATATGGTTGTTACACGCAGTTCACCTATACGATATGTCTGACGGAAATCGTAGGTAAACTTCTAGTCTCGTGTGATTCTATATGGACTCTTATTTTGATTGTATCAATAAAATATAGAATCGTGTCTGAAAGCAGCCTCCGACCAGCGGAATTTGATTACAGAGTTGACTCGTTAAAATATAAGCGTCGTGCTGTTGAGCAGTCTTCCACTAGGGAACTCGTGATCACAGGTAGACGTGGTCCTATCTAAAACAACGTTGCTATCTTGGCGAGGTGAGAAGTCTCATTCGCAACGTAGCTAGTTGTGCAAGTCTTTAAATAAAGTTAGGATGGCATGTGTAGCGGAAACGGCACAATGATCAAGTGTATCAAAGTGACGGCCCAACTGATATGCAGAGATTTATTCTATCTGGCAGAAGAGACGGTTTGCTCCCTACCCGAGACGGTTTGCTCGATACAAGAGTAGAAGTACCTCTAGATATGATGGTCAAGTGGGACGGTTTGCCCGCTTGCCCGAGACGGTTTGCTCGTTTACTATACTAAAGGTAACCTAGCTAGCTCAGGTAATAGAATGCTCGAGTCGCGAGACGTCGCCGTTTATATACCCGTCAACGGTAGGCCAGGGGGCCTGGGAGGCGCGGAAGAATTGAGCGTCGCGATGCCTACGAATTGTTATTACTTGATATTTAAGGTTGTTCGGGTTAGCGGGATCTTATTATTACCGCGATACGAATATCCTCGGATGTATACGTTACAATCTACATTAAATATTTATAACGGATACCCAAAAAGCCGATATCGTCGAATCGTACCGTGGGTAATAGGAATAATGGAAAAGTGAAAAATAAAAAATGATAAATTTTAAAAACGATAATTTTTATAGGAAAAATGTACTATGTATTTGTCAAAAAAACAAAATTACAAAAAAGTTTTGAATAAATTTTTAATATTTCTTATTTCCCGCTCGTACCGGGGCTGTAATGGTGAAGCGGGAGAGAGAGGAAACTAGAGGGAAGATTTTTGCGTGTAAGGGAGACATCGTTATACGGCAAGAGGGTGCTTGGGTAATTCTTATCGATCGGTCCTTGGGGACGCTTCTTCAGATCGGAAAGTTCACCGTAGACAAGAGTACCGGAAGGTACGACGTCCCGACGCCCGTCGTCGTAATTTCACGAAATTACAATGGAGACCCGTCCCGATTTCGGAGCAAGTAAATTCTTTTCCGTGACGTATGGAAAGAAAAAAAAAACTTTTCTTTCCATGTATTTGGGTATATACCGGAAAGTTGGCAACGCCAGAAATACTTTAGCAGGTATCAGCCGAAGTCGTGAGAAAATTGATAAGACCGAGATTATCTTGACTGTGAAAATGATAAAGTCACGTTAACGTCGCCTTTCGCGACGGTAAGTATTTTTGGAGATAAGAAAGTATGATAAACATTTATATGAAATTTCGTGAAATGCAGAACGCGTGTAAATATGAAAATTTTGCAAAGCTGATTTTTTTTTTCAAAACAATTTTTTTTTACGAGCCCGATGTCAACTCACCTTAAATCAAGCGTAAGCCCGTTTCTACGCTTTTCAATTTTTTTTTTTTTTTTTTTTTTACAATTTTAAGAAAAAAATTCCATTGTCCTCTAGACTCTTCTCTCAAGTACCTCTCGCTGTAGATAACGCTGCGAGAATATGTGACTTAAGTCTCTTTTCAGGCACGAGGAAGTTTTTTTAGGGGATACGTAATTCGCGAGAAAGTCAAACGGGAAGGAAAAAAGAGAAGGTGAAATTATGCAACTGCATCCTTCCTGTTGCAGTTTCGACTCTTCGTAGAGTTGATGTGCGATCCAAAACAAGGCATGTGTTATTTTTATTAATATACTAATTTTTTCTTTTTTTTTTTTGAAAATGTGTAATAATCAATTAAATCGTTTATATATAGATATGTTGCGAGTAAATAATATTTTTGTCAAAAATTACACACGTTTTTATCTACTCGTGTTACGTTACATAATATATGATAGAGTTAGGCAGCCGAATGAAATCTGCTACCCTTATGATCATATCGGCTTTAGGAATAAGTTTAACCCTAAAATAATTCGATACGTGCTGTGATACAGATTCGTTCCGAAATAAGGTAAAATTTGAAGTTGGTGACAAACGAAAGTGTCAAGTTTAATATTACATAATAGACGTAAACAAGAGATTATAATGATTTTGAAAATTTTCTTGATACGGTTGTTAGGTGAATGTGAAAAAAAAAATTGATAATTCCTTATCGTACAGACTGTGCAAAAATTTTATGAAAAATTTTCCTCCACGTCAATACTCCAGTTATTCATAATAATTCGAATCGATTGTCTTAACGATAAAGTGGATTCCGTGAAAATTGTTTTTTTCTAGATTGGTCGAAAAGTCTCTTAGAGAAATCAAACGAATGGGATTCCCGAAATCACGAATTTTATTCGGTTCATTAACCAGACGTTAGTTGGATAAAAAAGGAAAGGATATACATACATATATATTCGCTAATAATATATAGGAAGTCTCATAAAAATCTCTATCCCCCCCCCTCCTCCTAACGGCTACATATCTTTGATTTTCTTCGGAAATTCAAGCTCCTTTCCCCCATTGGATATCTTTGGTAGAATTTATTTTTTTTTTCATTCGGACTTCTCTTTTATTTTTTTTTTCTCTTCCCTTTTCTATCAACATTTTTTTAGACGACCTCAGCCACTGGCTGGGTCCCCATTCAGCCAGCACGTGACTTACTGGGACCTCGACGGGGCCTTTGATGTTCATAATGGAATTTCCATTCTGCATACGTTTTATCTTTCTTATTCTTGAAATTGGCTATTTCGTATATGCAAATCGCTCGTGGATTTAGCGATAGAGCCGTCTTATCCGGATCATGTGAATCTGTCATTTTATGTTCTGGAAGATATTTCCAGAGTCTGTCGTATCTTGCCAGATGCACACGTCTTTTCACTCACGTGTCTGTTATCTGGAGAACGACGTAATCTCACGTTCGATAATACCGAAACGACCTGGATACGATTCGAAGATACGACCCCGTTATCACGAAAGATAATATGAAAATTTGAAGAAAAATAAATTATTATTTTTTTATCAACGACGTAGAAAATAATATTTTTGAAAATCAATCGGGTGATATTTACGAAATCGTATAATCCATCATGTCGAAGATTCGGATAACAGAAAATATCGTTAAGTCGTTCGAATCGTGTAATTCGACCGGATGATTTTTTTGGGTGCCCTTATATAATTTCATGAAAAAAAAAGTTGTGTACAAGGGATGAAAAAAAGTCGTTCTTTTTTACTTGGAGCAGGGACAAAAGTCAGTGAATTAATTTTTTTTTCGGTATAACGATCGTATCGTATATTTATAAATTTGACATAATATATAGCGAAATTAGTAGCTGTAAATATTCACGACGCACTCGAAGCACCATTATCAAATCCTCGTTTGACTTTACCAACAGCGACTGCAAGTCCAGGATAACTTTGTTCGTGTTTTGGTGCACTTTAGGTAATTGACAAGTTGCCAAATCGTTTAGACGGAAGATGCTCCAGATGTTTATCGGTGAAATTTTTTTTTTATTGAAAAATGAAATAGATGGGGATACGTCACTTTAGGCGGGAATTTTGAAATGCTGCTTGTCAACCTATAAGAAAAATCATGTGCTAATAATCTAATACACGAGTATGTAAAACCGAAAGGCTGTTTCCAGCCTCGGAGAGGCAAGTAAAATTTAATTTCATAAAAATATAACGCAGGGCTACCGACCATGCGCTCTCTCTTTATGAAACTTTTGGATAAATATTGTCGTTGAAAATTCTTGCGGAAGAGATAAGTCTTATCTTCGAAGGTATTGAAATGTACATTTGGCAGCCTTATTCCCGTAATCCGTAGAGACCGAGCACGGTGGTTGATACGCTTGGCAAGTACTTAGAAGATACTTTGACTAACTCGGTATAATAATCATGGTACTGATTTTCATATAATAATAGGCGGATGTTGAATTTAATTTTGAAAATTTCAATAATATCGATCGCCCAAGAAAATATATCGATAATAAAAGTACTTGGATTTGAATGGATCCTGCGGGCTGCAGAGAGACGACGAGGATATTCGTTACGTCGAAAGACTCGAGTTGACTTGCGAAAGCTTTAGAAAGCTTTTTTGAAAGACTGAAGGATAATTTATATCAGAAAATTTATATGAAAATGTCTGAATAATTCATGCGACCGATCGCCATAGTAATCTGGGATATTCGGAATGATAAAAAAAAACAATATATACGTATAATCCATATTACAGTACACAAAGTTAAAACAAGCGAAACATATCCGTCGACGTTAAAATCAAAAAGAGTAGGAAAAAATATATTTAAAATTTTTATCAACTGATAAGGAAGCTGGAATAATTTCAAAAATATTATAAGATCTTCGAAAAAGTCATTCGAGCTTTAAAGAAAAAGTACCAAGATTAACCCAGGTATTTGTGATTGGAGCAAAGGCGGGAAATTCAAATACAAGTAATCCTCTACCCAACGTCTGTACGCGCTTTCCAAACAGCCTACGAGTTCGCGAAAGTTTCGAAATTCAAAACCACCAGATCAGATCGTCTCTAGGCGAACACAGAGGAAATTCAAAATATACGTTGATAAAATAAATAATCAAAATCTACAGCATAAGCGAGACCTGTACGAGGCATTAGGTTATTTGGTAGCAGTACTTATTCACGAGTAATACTTGTAACCCCGTTACTGCTTATCTTTGCAAAATTGATTAACTCGAAAGCTCTCGCGCTCGTCCTATGGGAAAGATAGACGTTCGAGGAGATAAGCTTGAATATCAATAAGATGCATATTTTTCTTGGATGCTGTGCGGTGAACAGGATACAACCATGTATTGGATATATATATATATATATATATATATATATATATATATATATATATATATATATACACGCATACTAGAGAGAGATACCTGTATCTACATTTAAATGAAGAGGACACGTATACATATTACGTAACACCCGCGACACTACAAAGACACACACCATGTACACACGTTATGTTAATCCGATGACGCAATATATGTATAAACAAACGTACACATTACATTCGCACGCATATTCTCGCAGATTACGATCGGATCACTTTTATCTTTTATCATTGGGAAATACCAACAATTGCATTTTACACTCAGTACACGTATACAGTTTACACTTGCGTATGGAGAGACATATACATATATATACATATATATTGTATATATATATATATATATATATATATATATATATATATATATATATATATGTATACACGCGCATGTGTAAAATTTAATTAACTGTCCGAGATAAAATCTCAAAATCGATGGCAGCGCCCCTGACCGAAATTCTGTCAACTAATATAAAATAACCCCCCCCCCCCCCAAA